>NW_027464588.1:0-137500 GCF_043290135.1 Rhipicephalus microplus
ACCGTCTGGTTTTTTTCAATCGATGTTGATTAGGTGCCCTTAAAAGAAGCATATGAGCTGCAGAAAGCTTGCAATGACTCCAATCTCGGATTCAGAGCCGAACCGCAATCAATGCATAAATGATTTGAAAGCAATGTGGTGGCGTCGCATCGATATAGCTGGTCAAAAATGAAACGAATACAATTTCTTTCACTTTCGAGTCAGCTTAGGTGAACGCAAAAAGGATCATGTATTTATTGTTATTTTCTGAACGGATACCTCGAATGCGATACCGTGCATTCTCGCAATGGGGGGAGGGCCTTCACTGTCGTTTTAGAGAATATAAGATAGTTTGGCTATTTTTCCACATAATGAATCATATGTACCATGGGGTGACGGTATATGCGAGGAGGGGAAGAAATGCCTCTGAATTAAGCGGAAAACGTGTATTTTATCAAAGTTATCTGCATAGTCGAACGCCATCGTGCGTGCATTTGCCTGACTCCGATATACACTACGATTCCTATATTAGCTGGCCGTCTACAGCAGCTATTTAACGAAGGCAAAGCTCACCTATATAACAATGGCTCTAGCGATGTTCCCTGTTCAGCAGTCTATCTCCGTTTATTTCAGCTCCGTCAAAAGGACCTGCTGCAGCTGATGATCGACGCAAAAGAGTCGCGCGTAGACGTGGGTTCTGTCACGTCAACTCAGCTGACCGCAGGCGAGGAGAACGAGCAGGAACTCCCGAATGAAACAACCTCGAATACAGGTAAGCCATGGCCGGTGGATGAAGAAGCTTTTCATCCAGCGGCCGTGGGCAAGCGAATAAACCTTGCTCTCGGCGGTTTCGTTTAACGCAGGTTAACTTATACTATTCCGAGTCTGTCAGCGTGCTTAACTTTGATACCACTTTGATCAACTCGAACCCTCTGCTGCGTGTCCTCAAATGAATAGATGAATGGCAGTGCCGCGTAGCTTTGGATTCGGTCGCCGAGTCGGCACCAATGCATGCCGGCATACTGCCTAAACCTAAGCAGGTGTCATCTCTGCCACAGCGCGTGGCGCCTTGCGGTTGGCGTCAGTGAGAACACTAAATGCCACGCTGTGATGCATTCGAGTTAAGTTTGCTAATTACTGTATATAAAAAAGGAAAATAAATTCCCCTCAGACTTATTTTGAGCTATAATAGTGAGTATTCTGACATAACTAAAGGAATCTTATGAACCGTGGCAATACTCTAGAATGTGCGTGGTGTTTATGCCTGCGTCATTTGCAGAAAACGCCAGCGGCAACCTGTCGGTCTTCAACAAGGCCGTGCTGGATGACGACGACATCACGCAGAACGCATTCGTGGTGCTAGTGGCAGGGTAAGGCCGCGCCTTTTTCGTGACCACTTAGAATTCCAGGCCGTTACGTTTCAATGTCATTGAGTGATTATGCGGCGCGCTGCACTGGGACACCTTGAATTAGTAAAACTTGTCGTTGGGTCAGTGCTTCCGAGTTGCGTTAAATTTATTTACATAACGACTTTCTGATTTGTTCCTGACCACGTGTGTTTCCCTAATGCGAACAAACATCTACGCAAATTGGCATGCTCAAATCGGGGTAGGATGTGCACTTTGCAATACCTCATCGTTGCGCTGTGTTGTAAGTTCGTCATTTTAAAGGGAAGGGGGATGACAGTTAAAAATTTTGAATGTTTTTTTTTGTATGAGTTCGCATAACTAAAGATGACTTTCCGATTTATGCAGCAAGTTCTTTTTTCTTTCGGCAACGTGTGTTTGATATCTGACTCCTCTATAACGAGAATATCAGCGTTTTCTGATATGGCTACGTGCAGTCTCGGGTGCACTTCGTCACATGGTCATGCTCAAAACGCTCAGTTGCAACTACAGTACAGGGAGATACGATGTCAGTTAACTTGCGTTGCTCTCGTGGTCACGCACTTTGTAGATCAAAGCGGTGACGTAGTGAGAAGCACATTACAGTAAATCAGCTCACAGGCACATAGGGGCTGACTTGAGCGATTCGCTCTTTTGAAATATTAACTGGACACGCATCTATTTAGCCACTTAAGGCTGCACTCTTGGAAAACAAGGGGCTTTCTTAAAAGGAAAGTATTTTGCTTTTAATATGGAATTCCAATGGCAGATCCAGATCAAGTTTTTCTGCTCTGAGCGGAGCAAGCACGTTCCAATGGCTGATTAGGAGCATGATTTGTGTGTTCTAACGACAGAATAAGACAACCGCAGATCGGATTGTTCCGTGGAGCAAGATATCTTGCTCAGCCGAAATCGGCAGAATTTGACCGAAAGTTCAAGTGATGTATTCTGTGTGCCCACGTTTCATCCAATCACCGATGGATGTCCAGAAAACGCTTTGCCCTCCTTCACACCCTCTCGTGCTCCCTCGCTAGATTTCCGCTCACCAAGAGCTCCCGTCGAAGCGCGTGCGTTCCAATCGTAGATATGGAGAGAGCAATCTCGCTCGGATCTGCGCGCTCCATTCGCAATCCAGCCCAGTGCTCGCGATCTGCCAAGGGAATTCAACATAACATGCGCTAACAAAACAGAAATCAGTGTTATGCCCGTGCACGTGCTGCGCGCTCGAATGTCCCCTGTGCACACTTGTGCAGCGAATTAATGAGAGATACGTAAAATTAATCGGATGATGAACGTTTAACAAACACGATAACAGGGTAACGTGCTCATTTAGTCGGTCGTAATGGTCCCAGCCCTTCGTCACAGAAGTTTACGCGTGCTTTGCCCGTCGGCTGACGATTCAGGTTCGAGACGACGAGCAACACCATGTCCCTGGTGACGCACATGCTGAGCCACCACCCGGAAGTGCAAGAGAGGATGAGAGAAGAGCTGTTCTCTGTCCTTGCACCTGATGTAAGTATTGTTCATTTTTATTGATTAATTGATTGATTTTCAAAAAATCAGCAGACGACAAAGATGACAAGAATATATTCAGGGGTCTGTCCTCTGCATGTATCTCGCCACTTTCGGTCAGATGTGTGCTATCAACTGCGGACAATAAGCATTAATACGAGAGTACTGCATTGCCGAAATACTGCACTGGGAAAAGGGGGAATGAAAGAGAAAGTAGAAAAGAAACTGCAAGAAAAAAGGAAAGAAAGAAAAACAAACAAAGAGTTACGACCCCCTGCTTAAAGTGTGTATCTAAACTCGGTTGTCTTTGAAAAAGTGCGGCACTCCACGTTATCTGTGTGTACAATCGCTCTGTATACTGCCTTGTCTAATTCAGCGAGTGTATGTAGTACTGCTCTACCGTTTATTTTTTCCCCTTTTTCATTTGCATACCTGATTTCACTGTACAACATGTTTGCTGTAACGAAGAAATGTCTAGCAATAACTAAGCGATCCCAAACGCTTCCGTGACTTCTATAATAATGAGCGCGACATTCATTTTGAATAACTTTAGTTCAAAGTTTCAAAGCCGTCCGATGCATGTTTTCAGGAAAAGCTAAAAGGAAAATGAGTAGATTTAAAATAGAGATTGCTTACAACATCCAGGTAGTCTTTAAATTCGTTACCACTTCGTCAGTCGATTTGAAGGAGAGTAAAAATTATAATCGAGCTTTAAAATTTAAAGCTGTAGTAATTTCATTAAACTTTCCTTCTGTTCCAGGAACCCATCACATACAACACCATCCAGAAACTCACCTACATGAACTGTGTCATTCAGGAGACGATTAGGATGTACCCGCCAGCTTTCGCGTGAGTATAGATTGCCTTCCCGAATATAAGTACTCGGTGGTGTCCGCATCCAAGGCAGAAAGATGGCAGGTCATCAGTAAGAGAAGCGAATTTCCAGGTCCGAACTTTCTGCCGGCTGCAAACGAGCCGGATGTGATTGCGGATTTGAAAGGACGTTGCAGACGCCATGTTTTCGGTATCATTTACAGCATACGCACTAGACAAACATAAAGAAGGTTAGGAAAGTACTGAGGTTTCGTTTCTTAAAATAAAATTTATAGCCTGTTTTGTTCCTAGGCTAACAAATGAAACTTATAGCAGTGGTTATTTCAGCTACCAACGGTCCCTTCATAGGCAACAAAACACAACTAAGCGGGTGGAGAAATCTCCAATTCTGAATGGTTATCTAGTGATGTGCACCAAAGCAGATTTTCAGTGCGCAACCCTATAGTTTTGTCATTGGTGCATTCGTCGAAATTTTGTGAAAGACGATAGAGTGAAAATGACATATATAAGTTTTAAATGCGACAAAAACGCTCCGCGGAATCTTGCAAGGTCCAGTGACGTTCCTAAAAGGAGAACATTGTTATCTACACGTTTGTAAATATAGTTCCAAGTTATGAAAAAATAAATAATAATTTTACAGAAAGTGTCAAAGTCTACGATAACTTCGCTTTGGGTTAACACGAATCAGAAAATTTTTGTCAACTTAGATTTGTATGAGATATCTGTACAGATTTTCTTTTTTACTCGTCTCTTCTTACTACAGAAGAGCCGGGTGAGAATGATTTCCTTTCATGACGTAACTTCACACATGAACGACCTACTCAGTCACTGTTACATAGCTTGTGATTAAAACTATGAGAAGAAGTCGTTTTTCAGTGGTCATCTCGAAATCCATTGGAACTGAGGGCAACTAAGGCGCATTTTCAGTTTTTAAGGGCTACAGACTTGCACAGGCAGCTGTAGTCTTTATTCGCGATATATTTATAGGCTGCTGTTCTTGCGCATTAACAGTAAGCCACGAGAGGAACCTATTGTGATGGTGTACTGTGCTATCTCTCTCTCTCTATTATCATTAGTCTTATTCCTCCACAGCTAGACCTCCAGTGTAAGAAGGTAGTAATAGCAGATTTTTTCTTGCAGTTAGCCTGACTGCGTTTTGTCTCTCATTCACTTGTCTCGCTGCTTCAGCATCTCACTGGCATAAATTATATACACAGTTATACAACGCTGCTTAAAGTCGGTCTTTAAGACCAGCTGCCCGCAAGAAACGCAACAACGCTCTCAAAGCTTTCTGTGCTGAGGAAGGTTTCGGCCAATGTACCGAGACCCTTTCCTCCGACAACGCACGATTGTCAAATCAATTTAACGCTTTTTTAGTACCATGTCATTTTTTTGTAACATCTCTCTTCTATCGTCTTTTGTTCCCTTTACCCGTTTCCCAAGAACAGTGTAGCCAGCCAGTCTGAGAACTGGCTAACTTTCTTGTCATTTCATATATTCATTCCTTCCACTCCCTCCCCCTGCATAGTAATAAATCAGTCTTTCCTATATGCGTCACTGATGATCTGTATACTGCGCGTTGCAAATCCAGTTTCGTGACCCGGGAGGCCGCGGTGGACAAAGAATACGGAAAGATTCGAATTCCCGCTGGAACGGCTGTCATGGCGGCTGTAGAGTACATTCACAGAGATCCCCGATACTGGGAGGAGCCAGACAAGTTCAATCCTGACAGGTAAGGAGGTGCCCTGAGTGAAAAGCAAATTCATAATTGGTGCTGATCATATTCAGTGTGCCCACAGCTCGAATCAGGCCCGTAGGACAGAAACAAATGCCCCCCCCCCCCCACCTGAAAAAATATGAATGGGGTGTTTTACCGTGGACAAATAATAAAAAAGGTGTTCTTTAAGACTTTCACCAAGTGCCCCCCTCCCACCCGAAGAAAAAATTCCTGGCTACTGGCCTGGCTCGAAGCAACAACTGTAACGTTTTTAGCAAGATATCGGGTATATCTTATTCGGTGCAACCGAATGAGATCTCATTTGGTTGAAAGAGATGAGTTAGCATTTTCAATAAATAGTTGGCTCTCTCCATTATTCATAAGCATAAGCATGAAATGGCTATCGTAAGAGCCGATTGGTTGGAGGTCATACGAGACACAACCTCTAAACATATATTTAGTTCATGTTCGCTATTCCACCTTGTCATGCACACTACCTCAACAGATTGAGTACTGTTCCATACGGCCGCCATCTTTTCCTACCACTGTCTTGGGCACAATCTTGGGCTTTGCAAAGTGTAGGTAGCCGCAATTCGATGCAGGCCACAGCGTCTGCAGGCCGAATGTGGTTGCGCCGTATACGCCGGATGTCACCATCTCACAAAGAAGTGGCAAAGTTGCTTTGCAAAACTCTTGATTGGTTGCCTGGATGTTGTCGTATTGTTATCGCAATGATACCCTAATGTCCCCGTTTGAGTGCCCTGATGAGTCCTCCGAATAATTACTCTGGATTTTGGGTGAAGGACTGTAGAAATCAGCGGAAAATGGGAGCTAAAAGATTGTCGTCAAGATTTAGCACTGATAGAGCTATATGAACAGCAGATCAATTAATACAAACTTTCATGCGACGCCCGTAAGAGCAAACAGTAATTTTTATATATATTAAATATGATGACCTAAGTATGGGAAGTAGCCACTTTCCGGACGAACACAGCAGCAATATCCGACAGACGATCAAAGACGAATTTCTTCGCACCAGTTCTAATAAAAATTCATCTTTACAGTTTTCGCGCAACCACACGGGGACAAAGACGATAAATACAAACACAAGCTAACATAAGTGTTAGTCTGCCAGGAGTGTTTCTCTCAATGTTTTTCATATTTCAAAGGACCCTCAAACAGTCCCCGAAAATACGGAGAACACGCGCATTATTCTCTCCCGGCATTTCCCGTCTTTGCGCCAGTATTGTTGGCGCCAGCAGCGTTCGCATGACGTCATGATGAAATAGGTTGTCGATTGCTCTATATACGAAAGTTATCTGCTAGGAATTTGTCTCGTACCCTGCTTGCGTTTCCATGCACTCACGTGCCCGTTCTGCCTTGTCTCGGATAAGTGAGCGAGAAAGTGATTTCAATTCAATTTCTGCATTTCTGAATTTGCGACGCAAGCGCGGATGGCGTCGTCTAGTCGAAAAGCTCAAATTCATGACCGCCTTACCACTTAGTGCTTAAGATCCACGTGCTTTATTAAGAAATAAGCGGCGAGGAGCAGACAGCGAGTGTAGGAAAGGTAGTGAAGGCGAGACAAACTACTGTCTGGTTTTTGCAATAGGTGTTGTTTAGGCTGGTTTAGGTGCCCTTTAGACTTGCCAGCATTTCTCGAATGAGCGTTCTCGTGAAAGCGCTATTTTTTGTTTTTGTTGCTTTTGTTTTTTTAACGGAGATGTGTGTCGTACGCTATCCTTTCCTTGGTCACAGACTTTCCTGTAAGTACGCTAGAGGTAGCCTTGGTGTTAGTGTCTATGGGAGCTGCAACGCACGTTGCTTCAGCGAGCATGGGAATGATGTGAGGTACATGAATTTGTCTAATCTTTGTACTTTCGGCTTCATTTGAATTCACGTGGTTTGGAGCTGCTTTGTCACGAAACGACAATCAGCAAGTGTCGGGCAGTTGTACTTCACCACCTTTTATGCTTACCAATTCAAATCGGGTCTTGAAGTTCGCAACGGTCCGTTCTTTTATTCGAAACAATGCGAGAGCCAATAAACAAATCTACAAGTACGTTCGAAGCCCGCAAGCATGAAGACTAAACAAATTTACATACTACCCATCATTCCCATGATGGCCGAACGATCGCAGTGCCAAAGTCCTTTCTATTTAATTTCATACGAAACTCTATGGCCGTGGACGACGACCTTATATAAGGTGACGCTGCACTTCGAAAGTACTTGCATTAATTACTAAAAAACGTTGCCTTGTCATTCATTTACATTATTTATAATTTACATTGTGAGAAGTCCGTGACAAAACTAAACGAGACTTGACGCGGTTGTTCGGCGCATATGACGCAGGTTTCTGCCCGAAAACAAGTCCCTCATCAACACCATGGCGATGCAGGCGTTCGGCAGCGGACCACGCAACTGCATCGGGATGCGATTCGCGCACATGGAGCTGCGGTACACGTTCGCGCACATCCTGCGGAAGTACCGGCTGGAGAAGACCGAAAACAGCGAAAAGGTATGGAAGCACCCGAAACGGCGCGTCGTGCGGATACCAACGTCTCTAAGAAACGCTATGGCGTTTTGAACAACCTGATCGCTAAGACAACGATGACCGGGGCTAAAAAATTACACCGTCTCCCATTAAATAGAACCATGTGGGGATGAGAAGGAACGCTGGTGTTCACTTGTGTGTGCATCTGTTGTTTTCATTTGTATGTTTCCGTGTATGTTTCATTTTTGTGTGGGTGTATATGTTGCGTGCCACTTATGTTACCGCCCCTCCTTCCATTTGTGTGTAATATCATGTGCGCCGCGAAGTGAACACCCGGCGCTGAAAGGAGAGTGCAATGGAGCGAGCGAGCGCTGCATTTTATACTAGTCCCCAGCTGTGGCAGAGATATTAACGGGAGAGAAGAAACCAAGGGGAGGCAGCGCTCTGCCACCTCCTCCACCCCAACTTCTTCCCTTCTCGCGATCACGTGAGAAGATGAGGGGAGTTAGCGCATGCGCAGTGGCGGAGCGCACGGTCACCGAGGGACAGATACAGCCCCGAGCAAAAGCTGCTTCGCATCTAAAACTGACAGAGTCCCTTACGGCCACACTACTGGAAGGCGTAAACAATTTTATTCTGTTTTTTTTTTTCTCAGTTGATGAGTCGATATAAACGATGCTGCCATGTAAGCAACCGAAACTACTTTAAAAATTTTGTGCATTTAGCATAGCAGCGTTTTTGTTTTATTCTGGTTTCCGAGCAGACGGTATTCTGTCCGACTCTTGACTACGAAGTATTGTTCCTGCGCTACTGCCCTCCGAAAGTTTTATGCCCTTAATGTGGTCTTACATAGCCTTCGGGATCGGAGGCATGTCACCAGGTTTCACGCTGCCTCCGAGATGTACCCGCGTTTGATCGAGTGGGGACGCCGTCTGATGACGTCATCACATGACGTTACGTCACGTGAGGTCACAATAAAGCAGTGACGTCACAAATTTTGACGATCACGAAGAAATCATATGTAATCAAACAAGATGATTTTTTCCATCACTCGTGCTGATGCCGTCGACGGAAGGTGCCGACGCGGAACGTCGCAGTAAATCATCGCGTTTGACAAGGCATCGAAGTCTTTCAATCGAAGCCGTGACGGCTTGTCCAAAATGAAAGTGTTTATTTGGCCGAACTTGTGGCCAGTGAAGGGAAAGACAGATTGGAGCGATGCCCACTGGAGCAGATAGCGGCGAGCAGAGGAGGTCTGCCGTCGATACACTGACAACCGGTGATGTGCGTCGGCATTCATACATGTGCCGTCGAATCCCCCAGCGTTATCGCTAGCAGCCACGTATGTTCTGGAACAGTCTGTATTGTTTGCGTTGTGCACGTACTCGCATCGGAAGGTTCAAACACTTTCTCGGTTGTTCGTTTGTAGTACTTAGGCGCGTTTTTGCGCAAGGCAGCACTTAAACAAGTAATGGGACGATAAGAAAACTTGGCAAGGAAGTGTGGCATCATTGTCGAGCTTTTACGTGCCGAAACCACTATGCGATTATGACGTGATGTCGGCTTAGTTGAGCGCTCCGGGTATTTCGACCACCTTGAGTTTTTCGACGTGTACCGAAATCCAAGTACACGGTTCTCTAACATTTTGCAGTCATCGAAGTGCGGTCGCCTCGGCAGGGATTCCATTCCGCGACCTTGAAGTCGCCAGTCGAGCATTCTAATCTTTATTTATGCACTGCGGTATCGACTTGGTTTACCGCGGCGAGTGAAGAAAGCAAAAAGTGCTATGTCTGACATATATAGACGGATGGAGCGCTGTCATGGAAACAAAGTAAGACGATACAAGAGTACGTTGGAGGACATGTTCTACATTATAGAAAAGAAGTGAGAAAACAAATACGTGGATTTACATTTCGTCAAACTTCCATGACGAAGAAACCACAAGTATTGAACTCCACGAGCTAGTCGATAGGCACCCAGAGTTACCTGCACGCTGTAAAGATTATGACCTGTCCCACCATATAGTCTTAAGTGGCGGTTCATTACTGCCAGTTTCCTGGACGCCAAGCGCCTGGCCAGAGGGCGCCTGCCCATAAAGTTTAGCCCCCTCAAGAAAATTCCTACAGGAGGAATGTGCCCCTTTTGCGGCAGTAGGGAGGACTTGGTTCACATTTTCCCTCAGTGCGCACTACCAGCCGCCCTCCATCGAAAGATAGCTAGCTTTTTTGGTCACCCCGGTGTTCCGACACCGTTCGGTTTTTGCATCCCCTGTCGGCACGAGCGGTTAAGAAGTACGTGCTCGTTGAGTGCTCCTACGAAGTGTGGGTGTCATGGTGCTGTGAAGTCTTTGGTGGGAGACGACCCGGTGTCACGAGTCCCGTTAATTAGGGAGGCGATCGCCGGACTAATTCCAAGGGCCGAAGTATGGGCCCCCCGAACCGCACCACGAAAGCGTGGACAATTTAGAAGTGGTCCTTTTTGGCGCGCCAACGGACGCCGGCTGTGGCCCAAAGAACAAGTCAGAGCCGAGAGTTGATAAACAAAACAAATATTATATTCTCAACAATGGCAGATCGAAAACAATACACAAGAATGCACACTCCACAATAGTTACATACAATACGTCACTAATCAAACAGCGTACTACACAGTACAATCAGCCACACTCAAAACAACGGACACAGACAACGATACGCACTACAATGCAGTCGCATGCATTGAACAACCAAGACACTTAAGGACTAAAGAGATAGAAAACCTATTCAGTCCAAAGTCCTTGGAACAAAAGTCTGAATGATACTCTTCCGAGAATCACTCACTCGAAGTCCAGCGTTGTTGTCGTTCCGCTGCCCCCTGAAGTTTCTCTTCCAGGAAACCTCGCGCCTTCAATTGGCCACTCTTCAAGCTTCAACTTCGCCGGAAACACGTCGGCTTCACACACGCAGCTGTTGCCACGCGTCTTCGCTCGATAGCGGTAAACACACGCTCTTGCCTGTAGCTCGAGCCTTCACCCCGCAGGTGGAAATCCTCTTCTTTTCCTGCTTTGTCGCTACCGACAAAACCTTCGCCGACTACACGGCGGAATCCCTACGCGCTCTGGCGCTAACTCCGTCTTCTCCTCCTCTCATCTCGGCTGCTCGGTTAAATACCTTGCGCGCGACATTCCAGACGGTTCTCGTCCTTTCGTCGGCGCGATACGCAGCGAAGGCCGTGAAGAGGGCGAGACGGTTGGAATGCCCTCCGCGGCCGATGACTCAACTCGGTATGACCACACCCCTTTCGTTCTAGAATTCTCGCGCGCTTGCCGGGCCGCCGCTGTGGGGTGAAGAGGTTCATCGGCGAAGCCACGCTTCCGAGAAGAGAGGCGTCGCGCGCCCGGGGAGCCTTGGATGCTTGTTTTCTCTTTTCTTTTTTTTTTTTCGTTGACCTCGCCGCGTCTCTCTAGGCGCGTTATCGCAAGAATTTGGCGGCGCGCCCGTTTTTAGCGCTCGTTCTGTGACACTGCCCCCACTTTAAGAATATTATCTCATAATATTCAAAACCACACAAACGAGCGCGAACAGTCACTACACACTCTGAAAGACTGTAACACAAACCGTCGCTCATGACTCTTCACATTCGCACTAGATCGCTCAATACAATCTTACATTGTAGTTCAATTCCACAACACATGAAATATATCCACAGGTACATGACTACAACACCTCATCACTCATTCCAAACAATACAAACGTACAAGGTTCTCTCATTACAACAAATATACAACACTATACATCACACCACAGCACAGACACTTTGACACTTGTGACTCGGGATAACACAACATTAACACAACGTATGGCACTCAGCACTGCCAAACACATTCTTATTCGACTTCAGCACTTATCCTGTGTACATTGAGCGGCGCTTGCGCCCTTTCTTGCGGTGCTCGCTCGATCTCTTCTTGTGTTTCCACGTTCTTTTTCGGCGAGCTATTTCCAACGACGATATCTGAGGCGGCGTCTCAGCCATCGTGGTCACTTCCGACACCGTTAACGGGTCATAATGTTCAGCGGGTCCTGTCTGTTTATTTACCAGCTTAATCATGTCTCGACATTTGGCCCGGCTGGCCGACTCCGTCTCCTTTACACTGTCGGTCGGTTGGGGTCGTGTCGACGTACGTCCAGCTGCCCAGCACGTGAACTCATTCAACTCGATAATCTTCTCATTCGCTGTCTCTTGCGCCGCGGCTTCACCTTGGGCTCTAGTGAGATCCGTCACGGGATGTTCCTCCACTGTATCTCGCGGTCGCTGGGTTGGCGAGGGCTCTATCTTAGGGTCTTCTCCCAAACATTCCGGATCATTCGGTCCTCGCGCCCCGTCGATGTTTCCGATGACAAGGTCGTAAAGGGGGGTCGTCATACATAGAGCGGTAACCTTCCCGCTGAAGTACGGGGTTTCCACCTCAATCTCTGCTTCGGGAAGCATCCGAACTGTACGGTCAATTAAGCAAACCGGTTTCGTTTTGCCGGTCAACTCACTTTCCCGTACCAAATTTCTCCGCACGATAACCATGGAGCTACCGGTGTCTCTTAGAACCGTAATCTTCTTCCCCGCCACCTTTCCAGGCAGCGTTGGCATTCCCTTCGTAACACCGGTTGGCCGTTTTGACATTACAGCCCCCACAATAGGAATTTTCTCCCCATTCTTCAACTCTACGAATCCATCGGTGACGGCATTATTATCAGATTTCGGTGCCGCTTGCACACAAGATACCTGGTGAGTTTGACTCACTCCGTTCCGACAAGCGTCTGCTTTGTGCCCAGTCTGACCACACTTGAAACATTTTACTGCCCTAGGGCTCGTGAAGATCGTTCGACAGTTTTTCGCGCGATGACCCACTCGGTTGCACAGAAAACATCGCGGAATGCTCTCTGGTGCACGCTTCTTTTCTTCGGGAGCCAATTTCTTCGAATCATCGGGACAATCCTTCTTGACCTTGGCCAAATTAGTTCCACCTTGCGCTTCCAAGAATTGATCAGCCAATTCAAGCATTCCTTCAAGTGACTCAGCCTTCCTCTCTTTCAAATACAGCGACAGGCTTGGGTGGCAACTAGTAAGAAATTGTTCTCTAATTAGGAGCTCTCTAAGTTCATCGTACTCCTGCGCTGTCCCTGAAAGTTCAATCTATCTGTCGAAATAATGGCTAAGTCGGGCGGCGTACTGTGTAGCCGTCTCACCATCAGCTGGCTTTCCTGTCCGAAATCTGTCCCGGAATCCTGCTACAGTAAATCTAAATCGCTTCAGCAAAGCAGCTTTCACCTTTGCATAGTTGGCTGCATCGGTCGGCGTCAGCCTACCGTACACACTGAGCGCTTCACCACTCAAGCAAGTACTCAAAGCAGTTGCCCATTGATGCTCTGGCCAATTCTGGCTCTTCGCAATCGTCTCGAATCGGTGAAGGTACGCGTCAAGGTCGTCCTTCCTTTCATCAAACGCCACGAGCAGCTTGCTTGGGTTCAAGCGGAAGCCATGATCCTCCCGTTCGCTGGTTTCAACTCTAGCTTGGACCGGAGTTTCACTTCGCTGTTGCAAACGGAGCCGCTCGAGTTCCATCTCGTGCTGCCGCTGCCGTTCCCTTTCAGCCATCTCCGCTTCTCTTTCTTCTTTCAGCTGTCGCTCCTTTGCTTCTCTTTCTTCCCTCGCCCTTTCAGCTGCCAACTTTTCTCTCTCCAGCTCCAACTTTAATTGCTGCTCTCTTTCTTCTTTCGCTCTCTCAGCTGCCAACCTCTCTCGCTCCAACTCGGCTGCTTTTTCTTCCTTGGCCCTCTCAGCTGCCAACCTCTCTCGTTCTAACTCAGCGGCTTTTTCTTCCTTGGCTCACTCCGCTGCCAACCTCTCTCTCTCCACCGCCTCCTTCTCCTTCTGGCTTACCCACTTCCGTAGTTCGGCACCAGAAAGACCCATCTTCTCACCAAGAGCAACTAACTTTTCGAGATCCATTGTGTCTCGCAAATAAAACCTTGCCGCGTGCAAAAAGTATCTGCCTTAATCAGTCTATCGGAACACTCTCCTGCACTTGTTAACGAGAACACTGAACAACACACAAAATCGTTCCGATAGCAGTATCAACAACTCGAGGCTCGTTCTCACTACTTTGGACACACTGTGCACCAGAAGGTCCTGTCGCGGACGCCAGATTAATTGTCACGAGTCCCGTTAATCAGGGAGGCGATCACCGGACTAATTCCAAGGGCCGAAGTATGGGCCCCCCGAACCGCACCACGAAAGCGTGGACAATTTAGAAGTGGTCCTTTTTGGCGTGCCAGCGGACGCCGGCTGTGGCCCAAAGAACAAGTCAGAGCCGAGAGTTGATAAACAAAACAAATATTATATTCTCAACAATGGCAGATCGAAAACAATACACAAGAATGCACACTCCACAATAGTTACATACAATACGTCACCAATCAAACAGCGTACTACACAGTACAATCAGCCACACTCAAAACAACGGACACAGACAACGATACGCACTACAATGCAGTCGCATGCATTGAACAACCAAGACACTTAGGGACTAAAGAGATAGAAAACCTATTCAGTCCAAAGTCCTTGAAACAAAAGTCTGAATGATACTCTTCCAAGAATCACTCACTCGAAGTCCAGCGTTGTTGTCGTTCCGCTGCCCCCTGAAGTTTCTCTTCCAGGAAACCTCGCGCCTTCAATTGGCCACTCTTCAAGCTTCAACTTCTTCGCCGGAAACACGTCGGCTTCACACACGCAGCTGTTGCCACGCGTCTTCGCTCGATAGCGGTAAACACACGCTCTTGCCTGTAGCTCGAGCCTTCACCCCGCAGGTGGAAATCCCCTTCTTTTCCTGCTTTGTCGCTACCGACAAAACCTTCGCCGACTACACGGCGGAATCCCTACGCGCTCTGGCGCTAACTCCGTCTTCTCCTCCTCTCATCTCGGCTGCTCGGTTAAATACCTTGCACGCGACATTCCAGACGGTTCTCGTCCTTTCGTCGGCGCGATACGCAGCGAAGGCCGTGAAGAGGGCGAGACGGTTGGAATGCCCTCCGCGGCCGATGACTCAACTCAGTATGACCACGCCCCTTTCGTTCTAGAATTCTCGCGCGCTTGCCCGGCCGTCGCTGTGGGGTGAGGAGGTTCATCGGCGAAGCCACGCTTCCGAGAGGAGAGGCGTCGCGCGCCCGAGGAGCCTTGGATGCTTGTTTTCTCTTTTCTTTTTTTTTCGTTGACCTCGCCGCGTCTCTCTGGGCGCGTTATCGCAAGAATTTGGCGGCGCGCCCGTTTTTAGCGCTCGTTTTGTGACACCCGGGCTTCACGAAGTACTTGCGAAAATACGGAAGGAGGTCTGATTCTTCCTCCACCGAGAGTGGCAGTGCCCAGGTGCAAAGAAGTTTTACGAAACGTGGCACCGTCCGGCAGTGGTTTTCAGTGAGTCAGGAGGGCAGATAACCATCACTGTTTAATGATTGCGTTCGTTAGAGTTCCACGACTCGGCCTAGTCAGCTGGTCGTCCCCGAGTTTAGTTTGTGTGGTTGTTCACCTGGTTCTTGCAAGCGCTACGTAGATCTTGTCACCTTGTCGGGCTTTACCCGCAAGGTGTGTGTTGGCCCCTTCTGCGGGCTCAACGACTCTACTCGTGGAGACGGAGGTGGCTCCTTTCCTCGTGAAGGGATAAGCCGGCTTTTAGCCGTGCTGGTTCACCAGGGTACGTTGGGTTTGCATGCAGCGGCATTCGCTTCTGCACCAAACAGTAGTCCCGTAGTCCTCAAGGGACGGATTGTGTCTCGCTGGGTCCTATCGGTCATGAGACGGGCCGTCACCACAGCGCGCCCCACGCACTGCGTTAGCTCACCCTGCCAGGGTACGTACACTTTGTGTGTCGTGATTGAATTACCGCACCGAAGTGTAGCCACTATGCTGGGTCTCCAGGGCTTGTACGCTATGAGACGGGCCACGTCTGTTTGGCGCCTGGTGCTGAACGGCGGCCCCCTTGCCAGGGTATGGCCGTCTGCCCGAAGCAAAAACATCCCCCTCACACGACCCTGAGGAGGGAAGGACATGCCGGGACAGACGTATGGATGATGATGGGTTGATGAGTTACGTGAGACAGACAACGCGCCTTCGGGCGCCGCGTCTCCTTCCTATCTGACAACGGCATCAAGTGTGAGGCTCACGGGACGGCTTTACGCCCACCCTTAGTCGGTCGAGTACCTCACCTGGTACTCTATATCGTTAACAACGTTTTCTAAACACACATATGAGCCATAAAGGTGGTGGCTCCGCTACTGCGATCTTGCCAATAGTTCGAAAGAAGGCACCAGGTGACGCCACTCATCCATGTTAGCATGCCGCGCGAGGCGACGGAAATTGGCCAATAAAAAGGTAGGAGCACAAACGCCGACAGCGTCTTTCATCCCGAATCGGCCAACTGCTGGCGTCGCTTCAACGACACTACGAAAGATGCTCTAGCGATAACTGGTGGACTGAAATCGGTGTCGTTTTCCTAACGTGCAGCTCAATCTAAGTACATGCGGCCTTAAGCGTTTTTGCTTCCATCAAAAGCGCTGCGACCTTTGGGTAAATTAACGGGCTTTATAGGCTTCGCTAATAAGACGAAATGTGCACATTTCACCACTACTATATCGTCTACACTCTAAAGAAAGAGCGAGTAAAAAGGGTGTCTTTTTGTCCCACAACAATAATCGTCATCTATATTGCGTTCCATCCTAGCGCTATCGCCCCGCGCCCGGTACATTCCGGTCACGATCGACATGCCCATTATCAGGGTTACATTGCATTCTCGATAGGAAAGTGGCCAGCGCCGAGTTTTCGAAAAAGGAAGCGCACGCAAGCCTTATGACGATTATTGTTGTGGGACAAAAATACACCCTTTTTACTCGATATTTTTTAGAGTGTAAATCAAACATTAGCAGATACCACAATTTTCTCCTTTGTTGCCTTGTCTATACCGAAGAAAAACAGCCATTAAGCTCGTTTATCTTTTTTCTTCGTTTTCAGGACCCACCCAACATTGAGATGAATCCTATCATCCTCAAGATCAAGAGCGGTGTCAAGGTCAGGGCCATCCCATTGTGATAACTCCATCACCACTAAGCAACTATACAGACAGATCCTCCACACGTTGTCCATCTCAGTGACTTGAGAGTTGCTCGGAGGATTTCAAGCTAAACGGTTGTGCCATCCACGACTTCCGAGGCCAGCGTAGCTCTCGCCGACTGGTTCGCCCTCCGCGACCTCCTGACGCCGTGAAGCTCTCGCCGTGCGGTGCCCCGTCCTCGGACTTCTTTGACCGACTCCCAACATTCCTATCTCCTTTTTCTCTCTCGCTTGCCTGTCCTCTATCTTCACCTACATCTTTCCACCACTCTTTTTACCCCTCTTCCTCTACGAGACACTGTGCCGTGTCGCCCAAGAGGCAGACAGAAATTAGGTGCCTTTTTCCTTTTTCCAAGAATCACTCACTAGCTCAATGACTTGCCTGCTTTATAAGAGCGTACAACACTGTCTCTTCAGTCGTTCTACAACCGGCGCGAGGATTCCATTCCAAACTGTGGTCGACAAAACCCACCGCGATCATTTACATCTCCATGCAAGGACTCTCGCGAAGCACGTGTAAACATTGTGATATCTGAGCTGGAGCTCACTTTGTGTTAAACACGACACGCTGCGTGCGTATGTGCTACAAGTGTTCAATAAAAGCAATGTGCAAGTTGGTTTTATTTTGCGTTAATCGTGTCAATGGAAACGTGTAACTATGAAACACAGCATATCAGAAAGGGGCACCGTATTAGCTCTGTAAATCTCTTCAGGAGGACCCTTGATGCGTGGTTGCTGAAACTAATGTCCCACAGGCGGCATCCGCCCGCATTCTGTAACAATGTAATATGTGCGACTTCGGATTTCAGAACGAAACGAAATAAAACATTGACAACAAAGAAATAATAAATAACGCAATAAAAAAAGCTGAAAGTAGGAAACGTAAAAAATCAAATCTATAAACAGAAACAAAAAAGTACCAAAAAAGTACCAAATGATAAAAGCAACGCAGCCGCTATACCTTCACGAGGAAATAAAAAAAATAATGCGACATGGAATTCATTTCATCTGTTCCATATTGAATGTCTGTCGATGTTTATTTTTATATTGCGGTGGATTAACGATGGGTGCCATCTGACCGTAAAAGAACACCTTGCACCCAAGATATCTTTATATATATATATATATATATATATAGTCGAAAAAAGGAAGACGACAAACGTACGAAACGCAGTTTTTACTAACGTTTCGGCAGGTGGGCCTGCCTTCGTCGGAGTCCGACGAAGGCAGGCCCACCTGCCGAAACGTTAGTAAAAACTGCGTTTCGTACGTTTGTCGTCTTCCTTTTTTCGACTGCATTTCCTACCGGAACCATTGGATTTATCTCTCGCCTATATATATATATATATATATATATATATATATATATATATATATATATATATATATATATATATATTTGCCTATGGCCAGGTAGGCCACAGGCAAAGCATATTGGCCGATTGTCGGGTGTACGCCATTGTCCACTACTCTGCAGGGACCATGGCTGAGCGAACCTAGGAGTGGGTCGCGGTGGCACGGCTGATGGCAGTGACGTAAAAGTCTGAAGAGGTGGTCGAGTGGCAGCTTAGAGGTGCATTTACCTCGGCACAGGCAACGGGGGGTCGGCGACGGTGAAGTGTCACGAGCAGATGGCAGAGCCGCGCAAACTTGCTCCTGGATGGCCTGGCGAATGTTTGCTGGCAGAGGTGACGGTGGTTGGCCGGCTGTAGATAGCAGTGATAGCTGACGAGCGACTTCAGCACGAACAAACTCCTTGATCTGCGATAGCAGGGACTCAAGGTCAGAGGTGGTGGTTAGGCTTGAGAGTGTCATCCGGGACGTTAGGGCGTCGCGTGAGAAGACGCTGTCGTTGGAGCTCGTTGAAACTCTGACACAACTCGATGAGCTCAGAGACAGTAACAGGGTTCTTTAAGAGCAGCATTTGAAAGGCATCGTCGGAAATGCCTTTCATGATATGTCGTACCTTGTCAGACTCCGCCATCGTCGGGTCGACACGCCGGCAGAGGTCAAGGATGTCCTCGATGTAGCGAGTGAATGTCTCACCACTTTGTTGGGACCGGCTTCGTAGACGTTGTTCTGCGCGAAGTTTGCGCACACCAGGGCGTCCAAAAACATCTGCGATGCAGGCTTTGAAAGTCGCCCAAGTGGGGATATCCGCCTCATGGTTTCTGTACCATAGCTTGGCAGCATCCGTTAAATAAAACATCACGGTACCAAGCTTCGCGGATCATGCCATTTGTTAGTAGAACTGGCTCGTTCATAAGATTCCAGCCAATCCTCAACGTCTTTCTCGTTGGTGCCGCTGAAGATGTCTGGTTCTCGCAAGAGCTTGGCACCGGGACAGCCCCTGCGTGGCGAAGCCGATGGGGGTGTGAAGACAGCGCCGTCAGGCATGACGGACGGCAGCTTTTGGCTACGCAGTTCCAGGACTGGGGAAGACCACAGTACCTCCACCAAAATAAAATGTAAATGTAAGGTCAAAAGCGGTAGCAGCATCGGTACAGAAGCAGCAAGAGCAGGCCGAGTATATGGGCAGCGTCGCAGCAGCAACCAGGCAGCCATAGCTCGCGCCAACGTGTCGATGTCGCAGCAGTAGCGGGCATTCCTCTTCACTACAATATATATATATATATATATATATATAGTCTATATATATATATAGTCTAGTAGATCCTCCGTGAGCGGTCACAACGTGGTTTATTTCGACGTTTCGGCCTAGAGTCTGGCCTTCATCAGGAATAAATATATATATATATATATATATATATATATATATATATATATATATATATATATATATCGTACACTGTCAGATATGATAGCGATGTATATCGGACCACAGAAACTGGGACACCATTTTGCCATTTGTCACTTTTGCGTATAATACCTCTTTACAGCGCACAACCGGTTACTCGTCGTTCTACCTCGTCCACGGTCGCTTCCCCTCTTCTTTCCTCGATGTTTCGTTCTTCTCTGCGCCTGTCAAACCATGTTGATCTTCATGTGAAGGATGCGTGTCTCGTCTACTTCATTGCCACCAGCTGGCTCGCGTCAACACTGAAGCCAAGCAACAGGATCGCAAGCTTGAATATGATGCCTCTCATCGTGCCGTGCCTTTCAGCCCTGGCGACGAAGTCCTCCTTCTTACACCCATTCGCACTCCTCGACTGTGCGAGAAACTTCAATTAAGTTTTATTGGCCCCTACACTGTCTTGGAGCGAACGTCTCCTGTGAATTATCGCGTGGTACTTGTTCTTCTTCCGACGGACCGCTGCTACAGGGCAGCAGAAATAGTCAACGTATCCCGCATGAAGCCTTTCATACGGCGTTCATCTTCGCTTTAAACTGCAGCCAAGAACTGCGGTCAGGATTACCGCTTTCACGTGGGGGGGGGGGGTGAGTTAGTGTAGGCATTTATTAAGCACATCTACTATCTTTACACATATTCATCATCATGAGTGGTCGTCATCTTCATCTGCTGAGCGAACTTGGCTTGTCTGAGTTCTGTGCCTTGGGCATGGTCGCTTCATCGTGTCTTCTGGGCCTAATAAAGGTTGCCTTCAGCGTTACATCACAATATATATATATATATATATATATATATATATATATATATATATATATATATATATATATATATATATATATATATAGCAGCGTTCTACGCATTTGCTCGCCAATATGTTTATTGCGTATACTTTATTCCCCGCAACATCATTGGTGGAAGGTGCGGGGTACCACTCGCTATACAGCCCCAGGAGCTGGATCTTCGCCACGGACGGCGCATCCCAGCTACCACGATGACTGACCAGGCTACTCAACGTCAACAAGATCCGTTAGCCCCGCAGCCGATCGTTGTAGTGCAACCTCGTGACCCAAGTCCATTGAACGGCACAAGTGGCATAGACGTCGATGAATGGCTGGTTCTGCAAGAGTGCGTCAGCAGCAGCAACCATTGTGATCCGACGCTTATGTTGGCGAACATCATCTTCTATTTGCGTGGCACGGCAAAACTCTGGTGCGAGACGCATCAAGAATAGTTAATCAGCTGGGACGTCTGTAAGCAGAAATTACGTTATCTATTTGGAAAACCCTTCGGTCGACACGTGGCCGCAAAGAGCTTGCGACTTGTGCCCAAACATCCACAGAACCATATATCGCGTACATCTAAGACATGTTGGCTTTGTGCCGCAAGGTCGACAAGGACATGCTTGACGAGGACAAAGTTACACACATCCTGAATGCCATTGCTAATGACGCCTTCAATTTCCTGCAGTGCAAGGACTGCTCGACGGTGGAGTTGGTCACTGAAGCATTTCGTCGCTTCGAACAGGGAAAGGTAAGTGGATCGTTCACCGATTCGACCGCCTTCCCAACACGGCGGCTACGTCCTCCTGCGAAGATTTGCCCACACTACATCAACCACCAGCGCCGGAAAACGTCACCAGAATAGTCCGTCAGGAATTCAAGGCTATGGCATCCGCTATGTCTAGTGTCACTGCTCCAGGACACAACCTCGCTGCTGTTTCAGTATACAGGCCGTGGTTCGCCAAGAGATCGCGAATATGGCCATTTCGCCACCTAACCAAAATGCCCCTGCTACTTCTAGCTCGGCTACTCCAGTCGTTGCGGCTGCCACTCCGAACCGCACCCTTCGCGCCACGACGAAATCCAGCTGAATGGCGCACTCATGATGATTGGCCCATATGTTTCACGTTCCATCGGATAGGACACATCGCTCGCCATTTCCGCAGCCGTTGGACCTCATCACCTCGACCAAGCTTCTATGATGTGGACCTCACTCCGAACGTGCGCCCTATGCCCCGTCCTGCCATGCTGAGACAAGTGCAGAGCATAATCCAGAACGTCGGACCAGCCGCTCACCATCGCCCGTGCGTCGTCAGTCCCACTAGCCCCAACCTCGCCGCTCTCGGTCTCCCTCCGACCGTCGCTCGGAAAACTAGCCGGTGAAGCCCCTGGAGGTGACGCTGCATACACGACTCGGACTGCAAGTCCTCTGATTACTCCCGACCAGCGGTGCAATGTTCTTACAATTATCGTTCATGGTTTACCTGTGACTGCTCTTATTGATACCTGTGCACAAATATCCGTGATGAGCACAGACCTCCGCCGCCGCCTCCAAAACGTTCCGGTGCCTGCGATTGCGCCTATACCATTCGTACCGCGGATGGAAGTACTCCTGCTGTGTTTGGAATGTGCACTGCGTGATTAACAATTTCTCAGCATCAAACCAGTTCTGTTCGCTGTACTGGAAAATTGCCTTCACGACCTCATCCTTGGACTCGACTTTCTAACTTCACACGCTGCGCTCATTGACTGTTCCAAAGGTCTTCTTTGGCTCGAACTACCATCCTTCTCAGAGACCGTCTCTACCAGCCCACCTCGTCTACGCTCTGTCGATTTCTTCCGACTTCCGCCGTAAGCCGCAATCCAAGTCCGACTCTCACCATCCCCTCCAGTAACCGATGGTGATTGTGTTGCTGCCCCAATTTCTGACGTGGCCATGACACGTAGTGTCCCGCTCCCCAACACGGTGGTTACCGTTGAGGACAACCGAACTTCATTTCCCGTCCTCTATTTTGGCTTCTCAGCGCAAGTATTTCCTCGCGGCGTGTCACTTGCGCATCTGGCACCACTGGTCGACCACAGTTTCCGCCCTAACCCCAGATTCGCCACCCGATTTTTCATCAACGTCGCTCTCGTCACGTTCCTGTTCCGATCTTTTCACTCCAATGACATCTGACAAGCTCACCTCTGAACAAGTCGCTGCTATCTTCCGCGTCCTCGCTTCTTATTAAGACATCTTTGACTTCGGCGACCGTAATTTGGGACATCCGTGGTAACCCATCGCATCGATACCGGTGACGCTCAGCCCTTTCGCCAACGGCCCTACCATGTGTCAGTCCCGCGGAGCGTGCTCTCATACAGCGGGAGGTGGATAAAATGCTTCATAAGGGCATAATTGAACCCTTATCTAGTCCCTGGTCATTACCCGTTGTACTTGTAAAAAAAAGGACAATAGCTGGAGATTCTGTGTTGACTACCCCGCACCTCCACCAATTATGTTTCAGGGAATACGCGATAAATATATTGGCGAGCAAATGCGTACAACGCTGCTGCAGTCCGTTCACATTCCCCTCAGCACTTGGTCGGTCATCACTCTGAGGTATTTACTCAGCTCGTGACTATATATATATATATATATATATATATATATATATATATATATATATATATATATATATATATATATATATATATACATATATATATATATCTCACGACATCGTCATCGTAGAGGAGTGTAATTAACAAACCTCATGAAAAGAGGCGCCAATGCTTGCGTTTCATTCTATCATCTCATTTGCTTAGTGTGACGTCAGTTGCTGAATGTGAGGAAAAAAAGAAAAAGAGAGAACCCTTGTCACATCACTGAGTTTGCGAAAGCATGTCAACGCTACGATGCATCTTGAGATTCATAATTTTCAATGAGATTTCAATATGTCTGCATGTGTGTGTGTGTGTGTGTGTGTGTGTGTGTGTGTGTGTGTGTGAGCGCGCGCATATGTGTGCGTATAAGTGAGTGATACTCAGTGAGTGGGTGAGTGAGCGAGTAAGGGTGAGTGGGAGTGAGTCAGTAGGAGTGAGTGAGTGCGTGAGTGAGTGAGATGTCGAATCTGTAGCCATTTCATGTGATTAGACGCCTGTATACAGACAATGCTCGTACTCAGTAGGATTGTTCCTAATTTAATGTTTCCCACCAAAAGTCATGGTTAAACCAGCCAACAGCCTACAAGAAAAGAAGTTAGACTCGTCGCTCGACGTAGGCTACCCCAGTCTTTAAATGCAATGGGACAGTTCACGCTGCAGTGTACTGCAGTACTTTCAAAATTGAATAGGTATTTTCGGCGTGACTTTATTGGTAGAGTCTGGAGTCATCATAGTTATTTGACCTAAAGACCTTGTAAGGACCTTACTACGACGCATACTTCCTCTGGTGCAGAATGGCGACATCAGTGCAATGTCAGTGCCCATTTCTCGGAAGCGCACAGCTGGCGTGCGGACTTTCGTGCACTCGGGCACGCAACATCCAGACATCTACTTGGAGGCGCAGAGATCAAGCCACTCTGTAAGCTTGTTTTGATATGAGCGTGAGGCATAAGCGAGGGAATAGGCACTACAGTGGTGAACGTGCCAGCAACGGATGTCGCCACTCTGCACAGATCGGCGGGGGAAGAAGGAGCATCAAGGCGCTCTACACCGACGTATAGAGTAACTCTACAACGTTCTCCAACGTGCTTACGTGCGCCATCTCTGGTGGCTGGCAGAAACAAGCGAACGACCATGAAGACGACTTGCACGGTTGCTATCAATCGGGTGGTATGAGGAGAGAACGACGCTGGCGGGCTCAGGTCTCGGGTGGTCCGGGCTGCGCGTGATATATTCCGCAGGCGTTAGACGCTCGCCTCACATCACGGCACGGCGCATACGGCTTCACCCAGCCGTGCAGCACTAGGGCTTTGAATAAACCGGTTTTATCATTCGATCGTACACAGCCCGCAACCCGGATTTTTTTTTTCCGGGGAGGGGGGGGGGGGGTACACTTTTTGAAGACGGGCTGTTTTTGAAAAGAGCGCCTATTTCTAATACTTGCTTTCGGTAAAACATCCCCTTCATCAGATTATCGGAAGGGGGGCTAGGGCACCCTCCCACATTAGGCCTGATTCTACAGCACATTGCCATCGAGCATCACTGTATGCAGCTTTTCGCCACAACAGTACCAAAAAATGACGGCCACTATGACGTCAGAGTATCTTATGATCACGTGCAAATTCCTTTGGTTTTCGGAGGTGGCCGTTTATCACCACATAACTTCGTGCCCTGTTATTCATTTCAGCCTCCCTTTCGAAAACGTGCGTGCCGTGCTCTCATGTTCCCTGTCTACGCAGCTCTCTTGACGCGTGGGCAACATCGAAATGATGGTCGCTGCGCAGCAAGCTATCAGGGAGCTTTAGAATAGCACACCGCGAGCCCTTGCGGTGCGGTCACTGCCACTGCGCATGCGTCGTGACGCGAGTCGGCGTTCGCGTTCGCGGACCGCACGCGAAACATCCGAAATTGCGTACGGTAATGGCGGCCCGCAAGCGCTGGTTTCGAGGCTACGGTGTCGCTGCGATCGTGCATTGCGGTTCGCAGCAGGGCAAACACTATTCAAAAACTCATATGGCGCCCGCAAACGGTATTCTAAAGCTCTCTATTTAGGTTTGTGTTGCCCACCAAGTGGTTTCATGTTGCCAACAGAGGTATTCATCATGCCATTAAAGCCATGGATTGGTTTCGAAATAACCTTATTAATATAAATGTGTCTAAAACTAATCTAATCTGCCTCCATAATCCATTGAAGAAAGTAACCCTTGACTATCCTTTCATTTTGCATTGTTCTGATTGTTCATTCTGCTCTTGTAGGCCATTACAGTATTCATCTGTTGTGAAATACCTTGGCTTATATCATTGACAGCGACCTTTCCTGGAATAGTCATCTCGCCTATGTTTGCAAAAGACTTCGCGCTTGTCATGTCTATTATATAACATAAGATACAACATATGCCGTTTTCAGTACGTAAGATGATAGCAGATGCTTTAGGTTACAGTATACTGCGTTACGGAATAACCATTTACGGACACTGTGCTGTCCGATGGCACAATAGAATAAATAGAATATTGCGTTCGATTTAAAAAAAATATATGTTACGACCTGAACTTGAATTCTGAGAGAGACATTTTCAAAAAGCGGTTTATGCCAAACTTCAATGATCTGTTAATTGGTTGTTAATGGTTGTTTTAAAACATTTCTGGTCCAAAAAATTCCTGGTTCCATATGTTACTTCTCGTTCTTTAAGGCCCAAAGTACGTTCGTTACTGGAGGCCGCGGTGTTCAACAAAGTATGGAACTAGAATACGAGACCATTATGTTCTAACCTATTTCAATGTACTAACCCCCAGCATTTTAGCACAAAAACAAAATGCAAATTAAAGAAACTGCTACGGCGTATCTCTCTACAATTGTAATGCATGTCGTGTGTTATTTCATATACACTCATTCGCAAGCATGATGCTGCACAATCATCCAGTGTGGTACTTTGCTTAAGAAACATTTGCTGTAATTCTGTTCTTTTTTCATTTATACATTTTCACTTTCAATTGTTGTAACTATTGTATAATGCTTGTAACTATTGCTTGTATGCCCTGTTGTTTCTAATCTATATGCACGTTGTTTTTTGTCCTATAATCCCTCTGGATTGGATTTGTGGGGTTTAACGTCCCAAAACCACCATATGATTATGAGAGACGCCGTAGTGGTGGGCTCCGGAAATTTCGACCACCTGGGGTTCTTTAACGTGAACCCAAATCTGAGTACACGGGCCTACAACATTTCCGCCTCCATCGAAAATGCAGCCGCCACAGCCGGGATTTGATCCCGCGACCTGCGGGTCAGCAACCGAGTACCTTAGCCACTAGACCACCGCGGCGGGGCTCCTATAATCCCTTTTAGGCCATGAAATACAATCTTGTAACGCGTCCGGTTTGTTTTGCTGTCTGCCAGGCTCTGCCACTCAAGCCACCAATTGGCTTTGGCAGGCCTAGTCGCGCGTACTGGTTTATTTGAAAAAATAAAAGGTATTATTATTATTATTATTATTATTATTATTATTATTATTATTGCACATTTTTTCACAAATAATGCATTTTCTTCAATCACAACGGAGTAGAGAAGAAGAAGACACAAAGAGCGGCACTTGAGTTGACTTGCGCCTTTATTTCTACCCTGGTGCCGGTGTTCGCACACTTTACCTTCTTTGTGATGAATCCTGATCGAATAGCTCAGCTCAATCGAATACGTTGCTGGGCGAATTGGGACAATGTCTAAAAATAGGAATAGAGCGCAAGAAAAAACGAAACACAGGAGACAAGTAGACAAGAATGGGCGCTCAGTACCAACTGACCTAATTACGAAAGAACTGTGGAAGAAAATGCAGCTGCTCACATCGCAAGGCCGCCGCTCATATCGAAGACTAGAGCATATTGCGGCATAGCAATTGAAAATTACACTCCCGCAAACTTGCTTACGTCCGGCAGACGCAATCTTCACCCTTCAATTTCATGTAGAACGCCTCTAAGAGTTCACGTGCAACCATTCTTTCATGATTAAATCAGTTGGTAGTGAGTTCCCCTTTCCCGTCTACTTTCCTCCTGTGCCTCGTCTTTTTAGATGAGAAACAGCTCTTTGACTAGCCTGTGTAACGCTGCCAGTCCGTGTCTTTATCACAACCAAATCGCGAAGCTGACGCTTTAATTCATTGTTTGGTTCGCAAGGTTCCTTTTATTATGGAACTTCGTTGGTATACTGCAGCATAACCACGAAAGGCATGCACTTCTGTCAAGTTCGCCAGCCTCCTTTTTCAACAATACACGCACGTTGGTTCGCGCAAAGATCACTATGTTGCCCTAACAGGCAAACTCAGATTGATTATGAAAGTTGAATTCTTGGACTAACAACTACGCTGGGTGCACGAGAAGCAAATTTAACACACTAAAATCGACGATCCAAAGCGCCGGTCACCGATGATTGATTTGAATAGGCATGGTAACGAAAGAGTTAACCCGAACACCCAGTCTGCTCACTTCGTCCACGTATCGACCCCCTGACAATATATTGAACGATTTTCAGGGGCTGCAACTTTGATAGAAGACGTCGGATTCATTGCATGCAGCGCATGACGTCTCGCGGGCCGTTGCAAAATGGCGCTCGCTGGTGGAGGGAGAAATTTATAGGCGTTGACTTGTAAAGCTTACTTTGCATTGAAATAATTCTTCAGGTTTCATGTAGGTGTATAGGCAAACAGACCTCTACATTTATATTTCACCGAGCACAGCAATTCATTGGGTGGCTGTGTCATAGTCGTTTTGACTTTCACAAGTGAAGTTGCACGTACTGTTACATTTGCAAGCCTTCTGAAACACGCCTATAGTTGCTAATTTGCAAAAAAACAATTTGTTTATTTGGGGGGCTGATTTTGATGAGAAGATGTGGTCGTGTTTAGTGGTTAAGAAGAGCAAATCTGCTTTTTGTACCTTTTGCTGCCTTCTAGCCACGTAATAATCATTACGGGCGTAACAGTTCTTTGTTGCGCGAGTGCATCTTTTGTTGCCAGCGCGTCGGCCACGGCTGCATTTTCGTCGCACGAAAGACCCGACTTGGCCACGATACAGGCTGCCAGCAGTCTTGAGCAGCTCTCGTGAATTCCTCTCTAAAAGCCAGAGTGGGCGTAAATAATCATTGTAAGCTAGCTCGTTTGTGGCCTTGTAGTACATGATGTAATTAAACACCACTCACCAGTCTCCGAGAACCTTGCGAGGCCATCAAAGCATGCGCCATCCATTCATCAAGTGAGTCTGCTGCAGAAGCGTCAGGTCGTCGGTAGCGAACGGAGGGGACGAGGCCCAAATAGACATCCGTAAGCGCTGGCGCAGGTTATGAATATAAAGCGGGTAACACATTCATCAGTGTATTCACTTTCGTGCAAAGTGTTCCATCATTTCGCACCCAACGTATCCAGTGACTTCTGTTCATCAAATGGTGAAGTCAAGACCTCACGGTGCCGCGGATGCAAAAGTCTTGCACAAGAAAGACCACTTGATAAGGGCACTGCCACCGTCAAAGAAAGAAAATGTTACAGACGCATTTTCGGCGCCAACATTCTCAGCCGCAGAAAGAACAGCGGAAGTGATAATGAGAGTGCCGGAAGACAAGCGTAGGAAATTTCGTTGATATCGTTCTTCAGCAGTAAACAATGCAAAGCCATATTAACACTGGCACGCCAGTGTGGATGACTTCGAAAAAGTAGAATGTCGATTATCGGGCTTACTCTGGTGCTTGCACATGAGCAGCTGGCAAGGGGCCATGAAAAACGCACTTTATGAAATGTTAGCTCAGATCAGAAATTATAGTTGCCGTTTTCACGCGCCGAAACCCCCGGTATATGATTAAAGTGCACGTGGTTCTCGGCGACTCCGGCATAATTTTGAGCACGTGCCCTTTTGAAGGGCCCATAACCAAAACCGAGTTTGAAGGCAAGACCGCAGTTTTTTTCTGACCACATCCTGCAGGAGCTGTCCCCCCCTCGGCCCTTATTCATTCATAACACTCGTGGAATATCAGCGCTAAGCGTTGAGTCCGAATTTCGAGATTCTCGAGCACACGGTGCTATCACCGCTTGCGCAGTCGCAAAAGCAGAAAAGAAAGTGAGATCCGTTTATCGCGCCCGTTATACTCGCGAGACTAGGCCGAACGCGTTTGCGACAGCGTGGCAAAACAGGGTATGCGACAATTCACAACAGACATTTCTCGTATATCAATCATTCGAGAGCTCATTTCATCCAGACGTCACGTGAACAAACTGCAGACGTCACGACTTGCGCAGCAAGGACGACAAACGCCGAAAGAGAATGATGCGTTCATTCTTCGCGTATGCAGGGGTTGCTTAGGGGCCCATTAAAGTATGTATCCGCTTAAACCGCAGATAATTGCACTTACTTCATTCTTGCCTAAGCGGAACTTCAATGGCCGACCAAAGCCTCTTCAATCGACTCAATAACTTGGTAGTACTACCAGAGTCATTGTACTACTACGGGTGCGACCACGTTCCCCCCAATGTTTATGAATAGAAGCTACACCGGCACCACTAGTTTCACTGAAATGCAAGGTTGACGTTAATGGCACGTCCTCGATTCCCTGGTGTCATGTACTCCTTGAAAGTCAGTAGAATGAATTCTTGCCATGCGATCATTCAGTACACAGCAAAATACACGCGAATTTATAAAAAGTCGCATGTGGAATTATACTTCTCCATTCCTTCCTCTCTCTTTGCTTCAGCTGAGAGCTAGATTGACGCCATGCAGCGTTATTTTCGACTCTCAACTTGTTTATATATGTCAAATTTCGAAAACACGGCAGGGCAGTAAGATTCTGCCATCTCTATACGAACAGCACGATTTTGAGAGCCAGTACACAATGCCCTACAGTGTACATATATTTATAAAATGCACAAAGAAAAGTAAGTCAGAAGAAAAATTCCAAGGCATCCACCAGAGATTCGAACCAGCGTCCCCTCCTTCACTACCGCTATTTCAACGTTCAACGTCAACCTAATAGTTGCATTTAATGTCCCTTTAAGCCCTATAAAAAAGCAAACCATAGAGGCTGACCTGTAATTTGGATTTGATTGAAAAAGCATCCCCCCAAAAAAAAGGTGCTTCTCCAGTCTGCCGAGCTTGGTCAGTTACTTTGCCACAAACGCGTTAAGTGAGATTAAATCCAAACAAGCAACACCATCTATTGTAAACAGCAGCTCGCAATTCGAATGCACCGAGACTCGAAAGCGCAAGCCTCCGCTAAAGGCGCTTTCAGGTCGCGCTTCAGTGTTATGCGGAGCAGCTAGCTAGCACACCGGGGACAACGAAGATACGAATTGAGACCCTAAAAATGATGGGAACATAATTACTACTATGGCCTTTTGAAGAAGCTATACTACTGATTGTATTAAAGACGCAGCAACCGTTTTAATGCTACGGAAGGGTGCGGAAGACCGAAATTGGACTGCACACGGGGGTCCGTTGCGGTAGGTTGACTATCGCCACCTGGTTTGCTCTCGGCGAACAAAATTTTCCCCTCATGCACTCCTCCTCATTCGCTTCGTTTTACGTTGTTTTAGTTCGTCCTTTTTTTCATTCTCCGATGACTGCTTTATTCCTGGCCTGAACCGCTGGGTGAGGTCGAAACCGTTTCGTTCGGAGGCTGCCGCCGCTTGTAACTCGTTCTTCCAACCAAGGGAAGATACTGTCTTGAAACAGCAACGATGCTGCTTCTACGGAGACTCCAAAGCGGTGCCCTCGGCGCATTTATAAGGTGTGTAGCCGCATGAATCGCTGCTTTTATTATTATTTCTTTTTTCTTTCTTTGGCGGACGCAAATTGCGGTCTCGGCAACGCTCGAGCGCTGGCTACGGCGACTGGCGTGCAACGTGATTTGGAGCCGCATGTGCGCTACGCGTGTTGGGTTTGAGAAGAGAAGGTAGTTGGGTGCAGCGAAGCGTCAGCCCGCCGAGCAAGCGGGCGATACGAGTTTCCCGTCCAATCGCGAGCGGCCACCGCCGCCGGGATGAATGGAAAGCGCGTCGAAAAGCCTCGCCAGACTGGTTCCGCCGATCGCCTTCTTATTTTCCCAGCTCTTGGGAGAGGCGACTTATCAATGAGGCGGGCGCGAAAGGGCACGCGGAAAAAAAGGAAAGATAAAAAAGGGGTTGAGCAGGGTGCCGGTCGGGTTGAAAATAGGCTTTGCCGGGCTCGAGTGTTACGGAAGATCTCACCTGGGCGACGTGCACGCGTCAGTGTGCGCTTGCCTTGCTACGTTAACGAATAGTCGCACTCACAATTGCATTACTGGACATATAGCGGTTAAGCACTCGATTTTCAGTTGTACAAGTGGTACGCTTGACCCGAAGCACCGTTGCTTGGATGCCTTAAACTAGTTTCAATGGTTCACAACCTCGTGTCGAGCTACCGCCGTGGACTGTATGCGTGCGAGCAGCACAGCTGGCCTGAGCGGAAGTGTTCAACACTTGCGCGTGCCTACAAATGCGAAGACGCGCCTAATTGCCTTCTGTGCAGCTGCCAGCTTCTGCCGATTGCGAAAGCGAGCTGTGGGCGGAGAAAGGAGAAAACAATGGACGTGCTACTGCCGCAGTATACAGTCATCGGCGTTTTGCGACTGATCAAAACGTCTGCCGGTGCCCGAGCTGCGTTTTTTTTTTTCCTCCTCAGCGAGAGATCTACTCGACGATACCACTGCCATCGGTATTTTGCGCTCGTACACGGGCACATCGAGCAGCATATGCAAAATTAGTCTCTCGACGGACATTTTGATAGATATTATGTCATGTAATACTTCTAGCCCGAGCCATTAATTCATCTATCAATCTGAACTATGAACTGGATCGTTCGGGAAGCCGTTACACCAGTTTTATGCTTTAACCTTCAATCTATGTACATCTCTGGTGTCGCATCTGCTGTGAATGGCAGCAGCTAACTGTGAGAAACAATAATGCTACTACAGATATCATCAGTATTCTCTTGTTTGATTATACTACTAGCTAGATTCGAGCTCCTTACATGTATTTAAGCGTAGGTTCTATCCTGATGAAAAGTATCATTTTTAAGCTGTGCACAAGTTTGTGCTTCATATAAAAAGCCGTAACCTCAACAACATGCACTATATCTCCCGATATCTGATGTGAAACATGGTGGACTGTTAAGATTGAAATAACCTTGAGGAGCACAGGGGATGTGCACAGGGCATAGACTAAATGAGTAAACAAAAAGTTCACTTGAGCTGTTAGCACGAGGTCAGTGTGCATTGATTTACATTTGTACACGAGATAGCCTTATGATAGAAATAGTTGTAGGATAACGGTGACCTAAATGTTTCAGTACGCATTGAATAGCAGGAACCGTCACACTACAATCAGCGACATAAGTTTACAAATGTGAAAATTTATTACTGTGTTTTGTGATGGCCGTAAGGCAAATTTGTTCATTCTAGCAGACAAACAGAGTTCACATACTCAAGCTTCACATTTTTCAAATAAACAAAACATTACATAAAGAGGTGCTTATATAATTTGCTGGTGCTTATATGGCTACTTGTACTTGCGTTCACATCCATATAGGTGCATGTCTGTTTCACTGAAGTAAACAGAACATTTGGGAACAAATGTAGCTTGTGCCCTAGGACACCTATGTAAGCAAGAGTCACCATGGTTGTAATTAAGGTTAGTTTAATGAAAGCGACATAACTGGCTATTGCACATGTACTGAAAACGAAGTTAGCCCATGGAGATGAGTCGCCTATCCAGCCAAGCATTAACTGTGTTCTGAAGTCTCGCATTGTGCATCTGCAATGGAAAGTATGATAGCTTTGCCACATAGTAATTACCCATAATCCCACGTCCACACATTATGGCTGTGTGTGTGCATCGCAGCTTTACTATCCAAAGGAGGAATCATAGGTCCCGATTTCCACTAACTTGCCTCTAGAGGTGTTCGAACAGTCGTTGGTGAGACTGTATAGAAAAGTGCAAGATAGGAATCAAATGAATACCTTTCATACCAAATAATGAACAGCTGTTCTTGCCATTTATTTTTGCTATTCACTCTTGGCAAGTTCATGCGATTACGCTGCACATTATGATGCTACATTATGAGTATCAGGAGTTAGTAGGTAGTGTATCCGAACACTGATGGTGTTCTTTTATGACAACACAGTGTGCAGTGGCTTAGCAAGGTAACTCACGCTCTGCTGAATGATACGCAGCATGCTCTTGGCTATGAGCGATGCTGACTAACACATATCCAAGTTTGTATTCACATAAACACCTGATTATTAAACGAGGGGAGAACTGCCATTGTAGCTGAATCGTAAGAGCAGCTGGCACGCAAACCGAAGGTTGTGAGCTTGGTCCCTGTCGGGGAGAAGTTTCCTATTCGTCCACATTACTTCACTTCAAAGTCGTTATTACAACACTCTTAAAAAAACAGTATGACCAATGTCCCCTATACCTTGGCTTCGTTATTTGCTGGTTTGCATTAAGATTGCATCAATAAAAAAACAAGCCCAAAACTTTCATTTTTCATTTATGCATAAGTTCTGATTTTTTGCATCTACTCTAGCTGCTGATATCAAAATGATCATGAATTTGCTCAAGCTATGGTTCATTGAGCACTGTTGGTGATCTGTAGTATTGTAAAATTGTTAAACTCTTCTCATTGAAGAAAAACGAGTGCTTGGTTCATTATTCAAAAGTTTTGAATTACTGTGCTTCCAGTCAGAATGGAAGCTTATAGAGACTAACTCACTTATGTCTTGCACATCGCACAAAACATTCTTAAGACTGCCAGGATAGGTCGGCAGCCAGACCTGCCAGACAGAGGATGGTTGGTACAAATGGAGTTTAAGATGTCATTCAATTTCCACGTACAGCTGTGAACTCATAACCTAGCGAAAGGGAACTTGGTACTTAAGTGAGATCCTGCAGCAGTTGCAACTTACCGTAACTTGTTTTACTGGGTACTTGGAAGGATGGCTCCTTCATGCAGTTGCTTAGTATGCCATAGAACTGCTGTATCTGGCCTGCCTGTATTAATTATTAATAAAATGATTTCATTTCTTATACCTGCTCGTTGTGTTCTCTCATTTTCATGGTTACATATGCGAGTATACGCTATGTCGGGCATACAGCATACTTACTGCAGTTTTGCCCTCTTGAATCACATACTACTGGGGTGTTTGTAATGACTCCAGGCATTCAGACACACCATTGTGCTGAAGAGGAGAGAGAAACAGTACTGGCCACACATTACCTTTTTATGAACTTGGTGCATGATTTCCATCTACTGCGAGTGTCGATCATGGTGCCTATATTGTCTTCTGCGGATGTCAAAGCTGGCATTTCGAGAATCTCTCGCTTCTAGCTCACCCTTGTATAACAAATAGCTAATGGACAATGCCGTAGAGCCACCGGCTTACCCGCACCCAGCTTAGAAAGCATGGAAGTGTAACTGAAGTGGTGGCTCTAATGGGTGGGTGAACTTTATTTGGTCTTTCAGAACGCACTTTAGCACGTTGTGGGCTGCTCGCACGTCTAAACAAAAAGACCAAGTCTCTCTGCTGCGTTGCGGGCACATTGGACTGCCCATAACTGTTGTTCTAGTCCAGAGCTTGTAATAGCACCCTCCCATTTGGACGGCATGATGACTTCCTCACAACCTAACGAAGGGCACCGCCAGAGCATATGTTCCAAGTTGCTATATTAACGCAGAAAGAATGTGTATTAGTTGGCTGTATTTCAGGATAAATCTTGTTTGATAGCGCAGAGTTGGGTATGCTCCGACCTGAAGAAGCCCTTCAGGGTCAGTGGCCCTAATGACAAGACAGTTATAGCCAAATTGGGCAGGTACTACACATGTGAACATGACTGGCAAGATACTGTGTCAAAGGTCGTGGAGCATGGTAAGACGACGACAAGATGGCACCTTTAAGAACAACGCATTGCTAAGAATGGAGGCCAAATAGCATCAAATGAAATTGGATGGGTAAGTTGACCTCAGGGTACCAGGAAAGCAAGTTACACTAGGGCTGGAGGGGAATGTGGCAAAATCTGCATTAGCATATGAAGCCAGTGCTACTGGTTCTTTGTCTACGAATGAAGGTGATTGTTTTTTTAAGAGCTCATTTTCATGTAAGATGAAACCAAATGAACAAAACAGAGAATCAGGCCTGGTAAAGCATAAAAGAACATTAGGTATATTCAACTGTAGCATACTAATTGGGATTAAAACTGGTGAGATGGAGCGGTTGATGACTTTTTTTCTCCACTTCTATGCACTTGTGTCAAATTTCATACACTACCTCTAGGCATTCCTTGCTCTAATTGTCTGTTTGACTCATTTGCAGAGTTCCCAGCAATGTCATAACCTTTTCTCGAGACTAGATATGAGGTTATTACAACACAAATATTATATTCCATCTAAATCAATCGATGGTTTAACCGAGTGAAATGTGGAAGCAGTGTCCCGAAGCGTGCACCAGTTCATCAGAGTTGTGAAATTCAGAAAGGTGATCATTTCCATTTATTGTTCGCCAACACCAACATTTTTCTGAATGAAAATAATCTGGTTAATGCTGCTCTGTGGCTTTCATCCCTATCTCCGACACCATTTGTTTAACTATAATGTTCAAGCCAAAATCAAGCAGCAAACAGAACATGGAAAGCTTAAACTTTGAGAGAAAAAAAAAAAAAGAACACATGAAAGGCCAAAGCTGAAATTCCAAGCGGGGGTAGTAGAGTCTCTGCCTTGCTATATACAGCCCCCTAAAGTGGTAAATATAGTTAGGCTCTATTAAGGTTTCTTAACACCTGTCCCACTCAAGTGGTCACAAGGACAATGATGACAGTGAATAGTAAACTACAAACATCACTTGGGCAGGCACTACTATTTGACGCAAAGCATCTTGCTGGTGCCCATGAAAAGCTTATTGTTAGTGTATTCTGCTAGCATCAACCTTCTTGAAAGATACAAGACAGACCTGCAAGGAAGGCAAACTTGAAACTAAACAAGACAAACAAGCAGTGTACTGCATGCGTAGTGCTAGCAATTACGTGGCAGCAGCACATTGTGAAGTTCAGGCACTTGCTCATGCTCGCTCGATTGCCGCTTGTCATGTTAGTGACCGCAAGTGTTGATGTAGCGGATGGCCAAGCAAGCCAGAGCGCGTGCTTCAACGCTGTAATGTGCTGCTCATACGTTACCACCGTCAGCAGCCACAACATCACAAGACAGTACTATCGCCTGGAATGAAAACAAAACTGGCTGTGGATTTTGTACGCTCAGAGACTTGGCTGTAGTTATTTTTCTCCAATTTTGATGGCCTAAAGCTTTATTCAAGAATAAAAATAAATAAAGAAGCACATCGGCAGCCCTTACCGTAGCAGACCATCCCATGTCAATACAGATGACAGCGTAATATCGACCGACGCGTATAGATCATTCCTAGATTCAGACGCTGATAATAACAATATCTGGGGTTTTACGTCCCAAACTCATGATATGATTACGAGAGACAACGTAGTAGAGGGCTTCGGAAATTTGTGACCATCTGGTGCTCGTTAACGTGCACCGACATTGCACAAAACACGGGTCTTTATCATTTCTCCTACCCCGAAACGAGACTGCTGCGGCCAGAATCAAACACGTGACCTTTGGGTCACCAACTGAGCGCCTTAGCCACTGATCCACCGTGGCGAACCAATTCAACCACTCAGACCAGACCAGAGAGATAAAAGAGATGCCTTACATTTATTTTTTATCCGCAGGATGAAACCGTCAAAGATAGAATTGACTCGTGATGTGGTAATCACAGACAATGGCACTCTCTTCCGAGTTAAATGCATGACAATTTCAATATTTCTTTGCAATTGTGGAAGTATTTTTGCACTGTTCGACCTAAGGCGTCTCAAGCTGAACTGCATGTTCCTAAATAAAATAGGCACCCTGCATTAAATGTTTCATGTTTTCAGAAGTAATATTATGGTGGACGTCGCATAATATTTCTGTAGCGATACCAAATTACATCGGCTAAATAAAGAAATTGTTAGCACCTTGCTGCTTTGTAGGGTCTGCTTGCAAAGGCTAAAGTGAACACTTACCGACGACTACATAACATTTGTTATACTCGATCTGCACAAGAACCTTGCTACTACAGTTTTAAATTGCATTGCCGTAAAATACCGAGCAAAATGCCCCCCTCCTTTTTTCGGGAGGCTTCAAATATGTGGCCTTTTCTCCCTACCACTGTTTTCACTCAATTATTCAGTTTTCATTCACCTAATGAGATGCATGGGCTTGCATTCTTTATTATTAGTGGCTATTGCATCGCCATCGTAAATTTTGCTCCATGACTGAGCTAGGACCCCGTCCAAATCTCATTGTATTATCCTGCACTGTAGGTTGGGGTGCTTCCTTGGAATTTTATGGTACATATGGTGGTTCGAGGTGCTTGAATCATTGTTCAGAAATACTTTACTAAAGAAATAGTACGTCACTGAATGGTGACCAATGGGGTGGGAGTTCAAAACAAGCTTTCAAAACGCTGACCTTCATTTTCACAGACATGCAGCATAGTGTTTTTCAAGGATCAACAACGAAAGGGGTAGGGTATTATTTTATGGACATTTCAAGCTTACAAAACATACATTTGCTTTATACAGTCAAGAAGACAATGTTTTAAGTACTGTACACAGAGGATGACTCACGAGTTTCGGTGGCCAGTAGAGGGCATCACAGCTTCACTTGAATTACTGCTTTGCCAAAAAAAAAAAAAAAAAACAGACACACACACACACAAATCCTATGCACCAAGGTCAGGGTCAAATAATTGGTCTTTCAGATATGAGGGGCCATTTAACAAGTACTGCAGGATCTGCATATTGGCAGGATGTTTTTAACAAATGGTGGACTTGTGCTCGAGCGTCCTTTTATAGGGGAAGATAACTAGGCATGAGTGTTTGTGAGAGCCTTTACGACATGCTTTTACCTACCATGGAAGTAAGTATTCAAACCCAGCCCTTCACGCAGCCACGCACAGGTGGGAACGAAATATACTTTACCATGGCAGTGCATGGAAAAATGCCAGCTAGCGACTTATAATGCAAAACGCACATTGTTGGAACTAGTTTTCATATTGTCAGTCACCATGACTGACAGCTGTACAACTTTCAGTTTTCACGCCTTGGAAATTGCTGTCTGTTGCTATGCAAGCAACTCGGTGCGGAAGCAACATTGGTACGCAAGCAACTTGGTGCGGCAAAGATGTTGATACCAGGGGCACTGCTACCTCAACTGTGGGCGAATACTTTTTCACATCTTGAAAAAAAAAAGAGCATGTGATATAATGCAGCAGCAGTCAAACACCCACGCACCCCGCAGCAAGTTCAAGAGCCACAAAGCATCACAGTTCATTCAGTTTGCTGATGATAATAGTACTGCCCATGACAGACACTTTTCACACAAGGCAGAGCTGCTTCAGCAAAATCTTAATGCATCAAATACAATGTTTATGTTGAAAAGTCAATAAAATGGGCACGCAGGAGCGCTGTCTATTTATGCAATGGCAAGAAGCGCGACAGAAAAATTCTAGGCCTTCTGTCATGTGATTCCACCATTTAACTGCATCGTGATAGTGTATACAGCTGCAAAAATGTGGGCCATCACATTTTATATTGCCGACCAAGACTTCTATCGTGTAGTTCACTTACTGCCTGCACTTTCCTGACACCCAAAAGAAAACACTGTTAACGATGACACCATTCTTCGAGCAATGGTGTTCAGTGTAGCTCTTCCCTTACTGCACGAAGCACAAACAACACAGCTGCACGCTCTAGCACAAATGTCATGCCTAAGACCAGTCTCTTGCCTCCCGCAAGACTTGTTTCAAGAAACAGGTTGACTCTCGGGAGAAAGCCAGACATGACCAGAGTCGGGGATCAGTCGTGCAGATGCTCTCCTGCAGAAAAATGCCAATAAAGCATTGGTGGATAGACATGCAGGCACAGTGCTTTCTGTACTTAAAAAGAACCTTCAAATGGTCATTTTCAATTAATCCCAGCAGCGCTACAATGACTGCTACCTCAACCTTTAACTTCTAGTTGATGCATAAAGCAGGCTTGAACAGCGATGAAGGTCAGTTACAATCACTAAAACATAGCATATATTCTGCACTATAACATAGCATATATTCTGCCTTAAAGAAGCTTTGTGGCACTAGTGAAGATCCATGAAATGACCAGCCAAAGATACTTTAAATAACTGAAAAACATTGCATAATAACCTGCTAGGCAATCAGTATTCACTGTGAACACTCATTAGCACTTGCAACCATACTTTACCAGACAGCTCGCTAGCCAAGAGATACTAACAATAACAAAAACACCAGCCCTTTTTTCAATTGTTAAATTGTTCTGGTCTATCCACCACAACAAAACTGTCTTCGTGATCATCACTACAGCTTACATATCAGCATGTACAAGAACCAAGTACCTAGCATTATGACCATACAATGCTGCAATAATATAGGCTGCATACAACATCCAAACGCTGACACGCGTTATTATCTTGCACCTATAATTATGCAACATGGCATTCACCTGGCCACATGGAGTAACTTATGCAAGTTTGAGTAATCTCTTTTTTTTTACCTGTACTTGCAAAGAGAAAGTTCAATGGCCTCCCTGCTCCTCAGTTTGTGTTAAAAATTTACAGGACACTAAAGTACACAAAGCACTCAATGTGTCAGGAGAGTAATATATACAGCAGGCACTCGGATGTTCTGCCTCTGATCTTATATCAGTAAATAACGAAGGCTAGGAAAATGTGTTTGCTTTCCCTATTACTTCCCAGACAATCACCTTCATGCGAGTCCTAGCTTTCAGCAGTGCCACATACAGCTTCTCTTGCGATCGACAGCCTCTAGCAGTAAATACAAAAAACTTCTCGCGTAAACAAGCGCCAATCTTCTGCGCTCCTTTCGTAGCAGCTCAGTTGTGTCTTGCCAATCACGGTGAGAACAGAAAAACAAAGAAACAAAGCTAAAACAACAAAAAAAACAGCAACCCACCCATGTTTGTTAGATCGTTCCTCACAGTTCAATTAACCATCATCAAACTCTAGCCACCAACTGCGTCACCACGAAACAGATGTGCCCAGTGCTACAACTGATGTTCACCGAAACTCCTCCTTCAGAAAACACTGCCAGAACAGTGCAGAGATGGTAATACAGTTCATCTGCAAGATCTTGCAAGAGTTTTGTAGACACTGCGGTGACAGCATGTCACACGTCATAAGCTTTACATGTGGAGAGCGCAGCAGTGTCTTTGGGCTCATAGTATGGTGATGTACCAGCACTCTGGTGATGACAGAAAAAAACAGAAATCAAGCAGTGATTCTTTCATCATTCAACAATGTTGACGAGGAAGAGGTCTACGCCGCACTGGTTGTGTTCGATGACGGTTCCTCCTCCTCACCGGTGCCCGCCACGTCGTCGTCAAGGTGCTCCCCTTGAGACTCCTCATGGAGAATGACATACTCGCGCGTACTGAACCCGAACTTGAGAACGTCCCGCTCAAGCAGTTCAACATAACGGCGAGGGTCAATCTGCTTGTTGTTCACGAATGTGCCATTGGCCGACTCGAGATCGATGACATAGGGCCGTATGCGGCGCCCTGTCGTGCCGTCATTGCGGGTGTATGGCACCAGCCGAAACTGCAACACCGCATGCTGCTTGGAGCAGGATGGGTGGTCTATCGGGATGTCGGCGATCAGTCTCGACCTGTGGGGGATGGCAACAGTACAGGACGTCACTGGTGCTTTCTCAACGTTGCACAAGTTTCACTCTTATCTTGCAAAGTCAGTGCAGCACCGCAAAGGCTACAAATCCTCTGAGCCAATCAAGGAAGAGAACTAGACTTTGGATAAATAATGTCGTGCTTACAGCAATACTGTTCCGTTCTTAATAACTACCTATTCTGATGAATCAGCATTAAATGCAGCATGCTATAGTGCCACAGGAGCTTCTTTTTCTATTTTCATGAAAGTAACGTGTTACACACGTAACCACTGCCTTGCGCATGCCGCACTGGAATGTCTAGGAACACTTCTGGTTATTGCAGATTGTTCTGATAAATTCAAGCACACTTGAACAGTACTGCTTATTTCGAAACCATCACAGTCACCAAAGACAAAGCTGGAAACTTTGATGCCAATACGCCTTACTGCTGATGAGATTACCGAACGCTGATGTTGTGATCCCTGCTGTCATTGTACAGTATGCATTACTTGTACTTTAATCTGTTGTTCAACTGTTGTCCCCGTGCATAACTTTTCCTAATAGTTCCATCTTTATTAGCCTGAATGCTGTTTTCTTCACCACAATGACCACATTACATTTCATGTTGGTGCTGTTGATTCGTGTTCTGTGTAGCCCTGTCAAGCAGTGAATTCATCCCAAGTCACGGGGAAAACACAGATGCCAACTACGCCACAGAAAGAAATTTCTGTGGCCATAGACTGCACGATGAACAGGCCTCGCCTAACTACCTAGTCTACATGTATCAAAATCATGGCTGGCTTCACAAGTGCTTTGCAAGCTTATGTACAATCTTTGGAAACCGCATTAAAACTCAAAATTTATTCGCTTTGAAACAGTCAAAGCAAGGAAGAAGAATTCAAAATCTTGAGAGCAGAATTACATGCAAGAGAGTTAGTGATCATCCTGATAGCTTACAAATCCACAGTACATGAACAATACATCATGTGATGTTAAATATTAAAAAAAAAAGAAAGAAAGCACAGGGATGAAAAGAATTCACACAGGACAAGTGTAGACTGTGATTGTTATGCTTTCCCTTGTTGAAATGTGTGGTTTCCCTTTAGGAGGAAATGGTAGTGTGCAATTATTTCTGCATGTGAATACATAATGCATTCTTGCCAATAAAAATTATTAGTTGAAATCGGCAGCATTTGTGCTGTGTTTTGTCTTGATCCTCATCCTTTTTTGAGCTTTTTTTTTACTATCAGTACAAATCACCAACTATCATAGTTATCAATTTTATCATGTTAAAGTGATTCTCAGTTAGCCTCAGCATTACTGAAAACTTTGACTTACAGCTTGCAAATTTCATAGCAGCAATCAGCGCTAGCTATAATTTCAGAAACCACATAATTATGCAACGAAGCCTTTGTAGGTCGTGGAAGACAATGAAGACAATGACTGTGTTCCAGGAATACTGCCAGCATTGCAATACAGTCAAACCCGTTTAAAGAGACACTAACGTAAGAGACAATTGGGTATAAGAGACTACAGTGTGCCTACATTAAAATAGGGCTTGATTAGAAAGTGCATGCGTGGACCTTTCTTATAAGAGACACTTCGTACAAAGGAACAAGAACTGCTACCTGGTGCATATCTTTAACAAAGGGGCTCAATTGTACAAATGGGTAGGTCCAATCAAGACATTAGTCAGTACAAAGTGAATTAGATGAACAGGTTGGTTTGTTATGCCAAAGTGGATGACATCTGTAACAACCGTAGACTGTATTCAACAACTTGTTATATCTCATTAAACAGAAGACATTCATTAGGGTGATCTCAACCAACAACCCTGGCTGGTTCCCATACATTTCTGCGGGACCAAACGTGTCATTTCAATCTTGAAGTTATAAGCGTTAGTCAAATAACTCAACTTTGTCTACTGATCTCAATGATGCCCACAGAAACTGTTTCAATAGGAGCATTGTCAATGTTCGAAACAATGCTGTCTTGTATGGAACACACCAATATGTACTTTGGACACAGTGCGCCAAACAACAAATATCCTTTCTCAAAAATGTCCAGTTTTCATGTGGTGAAGGTGCCAATGCAAAAATTGAGTTCTCAATTGTTTATTATACTACTGTAAAACTTCAAATTTATTATGCACATCTAAAAAATCGACTAACCAAATGTTCACACATGCGGTACCAGCTCATTTCCTTTAACAACCACCTCAGTGCAGGACGTCAAGCACATTATCAACCATACAGACAGCAGTGCATTGTTGTTTTTTATAGTGATAAGTTTGTACTTAAGACCAATGATCACAGCTGCAAATGAATGTTTTTCTAAAGAAAATGCTGATAAATCTTGTTTTTTCCTTTTTGCCATAATTGGAGGCATGCTATGCTTTTCTTGCTGAAAAGTGGAAGTGCGTGTTTGACTTTTTAAAAATTTATGCTTTCTAGTGCCCACCACAGTTCTCTAGTCGTTATGGAGCTTGCCTACTGACCGAAAGGTCTGGTGATTGAATACCAGCTGCGGTGGCAACATTTTAATGGAGACGAAATACTAGAAGGCTTGGTGCTTATATATATATTTTTTTATTGGCGCCAGTATACCTTATGGCATAAGTTAAATAAAAAGGAAGAGCTCTGTTTCCTGTATGAAGGCCAGGAGTGGTCGATGCAGTGGACCGTGCGCCAAGCGCGTTAAGTCAGATGGTCGGCCGGGGTGGTAGTGAAGGCCGCATAGGTGGCGAATGCGAGCCTGGTGAAGGCTCGAACAGGTCCCTAATAAATCAGCAAGGGCTGCCTTAATGGCTGGGGTAACACAGAATGTGCACGTCGTAGGGGGAGGCTGTGCGCCGAAAGTCCATGTATCCCAGATGGCAAGAGTCAAGGCGGCGTGCCCACACAAATCTTTTGAGCGAAGCCTCCTTTCGGCGAGTTAAGCCACCAGGAAGGTCTAATCCATGCGTACGAATGAGCGCACACATGGAGCCCTGGAGGGTTTCTTTGTGCAGAAGCAAGCTGCCCTTTGGGGACACGGTGCTTATATTTACGTGCGCATTAAAGAACCCCAAGTGGTTGAAATTACCAGAGCCTTTAACTACAGGCTCCCATAATTGTATCGTGGCTTTGAGACGTAAAACCCTGGTGATTATTATTATTATTATTACCAAATTGGGATTTATAACATCGTTTTTTACATTCATTTTCTATTTTAGGCATGTAAATCATGGGTGTATCTTTGATTTGAGAATTTCCTACAGCTGAGGCAAATAAAACCAGGAAATTTGGTGGTTTAATTTTTTCTTTTTTTGCCTCCATCTCTATTTGACCTACTAGATTCATCAATGAATCTTGTCAGTCCCATCAGGGTTGAATTGACAGATGTTGACCCTGTAAAGGTTTGAATGTAGGTGATCTTGCATCTCTTACCTGCCAAGCAGATAGGCACTCTGTCGATGCAGGGGAATAAAGGGTAGGCTGGTTTCGCCTTTGAAAGGGTAGAGCCGCCACCGGCGCTTAGGCTTCCGGGCTTCGACCGGTTCATTGTACTTGATGACCACTCCATTGTAGACGTTGGTGTCCTCAGCCAGCTTGCCGGAGAGGCCGAATTCAGGCTTCACCGCCACCTGGGAACAGATAGAAAAATGTTACAGTTTCACACTTCTCCTAATACTGTATACTCGTAGACGATGGTTAAACCGAACCTGAAGGAACCAAAAAAATACGTTGCGTTCAACAAGAGTTCTATTTATTGAAATGTGGACGGAGTTGCAGTATTCAGGTACAAAACCAATCATAATAAAGGCAGTTGTTCTATTGAAGCAGCAGTCTTGTTTAAGAGACTTTCGTATGCCGAGAGTGTACCACAAACACGTGAAAGATAACTCCAAACGGCTGGACAGATATTCGAACGGTTCCTACCCACTGCTGCCGCTCCGGAGTGCAAGACAGGCACTTGATTGATCAACTTAGCAGTAAAGTCATGAGTCGCAGCAAACGCTAAGATGGAGAAGTGAAGTAGCACTTTCTTTATTCTTGGTTCAGAGTACAGCCAAGATGGCTTTGATTATATCAGCATGCAGTGGTGCTACGTAACTGTCATGATAGTAGGTAATGGTGTGATTGAGCTTCTGTCCTCATAGATGGCGAGAACAACCACTTAACTGTATCTCAGTTGCCAAAGAAAGGAAAGCTACCCTACGTTGTATATACATATAACAAAAGAGCAACAGGCAGCATGCACTACTTTTCCTGACAAGCATGCGTGCTTTCACAATGAGCAATGCAAGCAAGAACAAAAAAATTAGGCTGCCAGCCAAATACTGATGCAGGTGCGACAAGGCACATAGACCGGGCACTGGTGAGAAGATGGAAAAGCAGATTGTGGACTACAAGTATGACAGATTGAGCACAAGGAGCAAGTCACTATGCCACAAACGTGCTACATGTTTGGAATGCTAGTGATGAGCCGAATTCCAGTGGTGGCAGACTTTAACGGCGGGAAAAGCATTGTTCTCTAGGGATGAGTGATGTCACTGCTTGCGGACAAGACTTAAAGGGGTCATGAAGCACCCCTCAGCCTCTTCGAAAGAAAGAACATCCTGTGGACAGCAGACACTTCTATGAACATCTCAGCCCAATCTTCTTGCAGTCATGCCATCAAGGAGAGCTTATAAGTGGAGCGCAAAGTTCCCATTTTCCCAAGTGCTCTCTTTCGATAAAGATGGCCGTCTTCAATTACTTTGGAGCTACCAGCTTGTCATCGAGCAGAAGGTAGCATGCTGCAGGCCAACAGCTGCTATAAACTGAGATCATCATTTGGATCAAACGCACTTCCTGCCACAGGCTGCCAGAGCTGCGCGCGCTCTTAAGTCTGCTAACACTACATATTGAGCAACACTTGTAAACAGAAATGGCAATGGGACAGTGCAATTGCACTTTATCACATGTGCTCAAGGTCACGGCGTGTTATGACGTAAATTTTTCACCCATGTCATCCTTCCCTAAGAAGGGAAAGATAAGTAAAAGCTAAGAAGTTAAAGGGGGCCCTCATTTTGATCTTGCTTTGCTTCTGCTTTACGACTCAAATTATGAAAGGTTACGGAGCGCAATGCATTCATCTGTTCAGTTGGGCACTATATAATCACCAGCTTATCTAAACGTTGCAATAACACCATCTACTTTTTTGGTGCATAAAGCAGAGAATGCTTGTGCTCTGCTTTCACCACAAGTTTCAGTTTTCAGTTTTTCTTTGATATGCCTTTTTTAGATGAGCATCAATTGTCAGCTTAGGACCATGAAGTGGCAGATAGACAGATGTGTTCAGACAAGGTTTAACCAGTGAGCATTATCTCGGAAGGCATTAAAGTGAGGCGGCACACCGAGTCAAAAGCAAGAGCATCTGCATCTCATGCTTTGCAGCCGATATAGTAACTGACCCTGAATTTCAATACAGAAGCCAGTAAAATAGGCAAGTAAATTCATTAAATTTACACTTTGCTAAATTAGAATTCAATCCTTTATTCAAAGTACAGTTGCCAAATAATAGAGTTTTGCACTTCAGTGCTTACGAATGTTCAAGCGATACAGCAGCACAGTAAAACTAATTTCAGAACGTTGATTGATGATTGATTTGTTGGGTTTAACATGCCAAAACCACACTATGATTATGAAAGAGGATGATTATGAGGGCTCCGGAAATTTCGACCACCTGGGGATCTTTAACGTGCACCCAAATCTGAACACACAAGCCTACATTTCTGCCTCCATCGGAAATGCAGCCGCCGCAGCCGGGATTCGATTCCGCAACCTGCGGGTCAGCAGCCAAGTACCTTAGCCACTAGACCAACGTTAAAAAATATAAAATTTTTTTGAGCCTGTGACCCACGAACCACAATATGATGCCACAGCGAAAACGTCCTTTTTGCCAGAGTGACATCGAAAGAAAAAAAGGAAAGGCAACACAGGTCCTATGCACATTCATCACAAGCGTTTGAAGAAGCTATTGCCACTTAGTCTCTTTTTCCACTGTGACTCGCCACCAAAACCTTGGGGATTGCCCAAAGTGGTTTGACACCGATGCTACCATGCTCACTAAATTGAACCACTTCTTTTCCACTCGGTCAGCATCACAACACATAAGAGGAGCTGTCGTCTAAAATCGCATGGAAGCATGGAAACAAGCTGAATTAAAGGGGCCCTCCAAGACTTTCTTCGACCTCATTGTTTCATCTGTTTTTCTACTTTGTTGCATAGACTGAAGCCTTTCACAAGGTCCCTTAACTGTGTTTCTCTTGCCCCATGACGTAAGATGGCTTCTTAATGAAATGAATGGAAAGCCCCTACATACAGGAAGCCTGTATGCCATATTGCCTGTTATTTCCAACCTATTGAGGACCCTGTTGTGATGGTAAAAAATAATTGTGGCGCTTGAAGAGTGAACCGCACGTGCAAAACGATGCAGCTCGTGAACGCTTCTATAATGTTTCGTAGTGCTACTGATCTTTCTATCAACCCTCTTACATTTTTTCCCTTTCACTTATTTCAAACCACGTTGCCTGGAGCATCTCCCGATGCATTTCCTCTTGCTCCATGGCGTTCAGCGCGTTTTTTGACCGGCTTTGCGGTTCTCAAGCTCAGGAAGCCAAGAGAGCTTTAGTCTTTCCCGCATTCAGTAAAAAAACCTTACAAAATAAAAAAGATACCCAATGGTAATCCTTATTTTGATGCGGTGTTGTCATTAAATTCTGCATTACATTTATCCACTCACAGGCTGGTGCCATCCGTAATCATTTCCGCTCGCAACAGTTCTGGTGAACACCACTACATGTTGATGCAGTCGGCAACGATGTTTCGAAGCATTGGAGGGCCCCTTCAAGACACCTCTGTTTGTGGTGGTCATGTTTTGTTTGGCAACGATGCATATTAAATTCAGAACTGGAAGACCCATTACTGTGTTCCAAATTTCGGTCATTACTATACATTGGCTTATCCCAGAACAATCACATAATTTTATACAGCTGATAACAGTACTGCTGGTAATGGTGAGCAGCTCGAAAAATTACTGCTCGTACTGCACCAGCACCCCTATAAAAGAAGCAGACAAAAAAAAAAACTCTTCTGAGGTAAATGAGCCTGTACCTATGCTCTGACTGCCTTTGCCAGAAATAGATTCTATTCTCTACATAGCCAGTTATGGCTTCTTCCAAGTTCAGGATCATGAAGAGTGAGGTTTGCAACATCCCCAAACAAGCATCAATGTCTTGTTTCTTCATGATCAAAATTGTTAGCAACTTGAGATTCATTCAAGTTGCAACAAGTGCCAGTATTCTTGCACACCACACATAAGCGGTATGCTCTCCATCTCTGCGACTACGAAGGCGAGGAAAGCGTTAAGATGCACCTTTTTCCATAACCACTGCTGAGAAACACGCTGCTCTACTCCGATGACGACTCTCCGCCGCGTCATTTCAGAAATACATTCACAAAAGTCCCACGCAAGTCAGCAATGCGACTACTAGCCCCACGGAAGGGTCTTAATTTTTGCCTCTGTGGTCCGCACCATCGTCCCAAGCCTTTTAGTGAAACATGCCAATGCGAGGAAAAACTTCTGTGTACTCAACACAGCTTCCAGAGTCCCAAAGATATGCATCTTTGGCATGCACATGGCAGCCAATGGATCAAACGACGAAACTATCCGCAAGATCGAAGGCAAGGTTACAGCGGCCATCCACCTGATCAAACGCATTACCAAGACAAGGAAATGAAGGAGGACAGTGTCATGTGCCTCATATCCTCATTCGAAATCAATCACATAAACTACGCGGCTGCCTTCCACAAATGGATGGTCACCGAAAGGGAGAGACTCAACATCCTGATACGCCGGACCTACAAGATCGCCCTTAGCCTACAGGAGTCTACGAGCACCACTCGTCTGCTGCTCCTGGGGGTATACAACACGCTTCCAAAGATAGTGGTTGTGCAAGGGGTCTCACAACATTAATGCATTTCCCCGACAGCCATGGGTCAGCCCATCCTGTCTCAACTCTGCCTCAATTATCATGTCCAACATGGTCACAAACAAGCCCTTCTTCCCAAAATAAGCAATGTGCTGATCATCAGCAATCCAGGCTCATGTGAATGCGCTACTGCGCTTATTTGGTGACATAGCAATACGCGCTTCATGAACATGCCAGAGTACAAAAACAAAAAACGCCTGTTCACAACGGCCATTGCAGACGTTGACTCCTGACTTAGGTATGCGTGCAGCTAGCACGGAATAGCCAGAAACAGCAGTTGCGATTGCTAAGAAGTTGCGATAATGCTCATCGATCCTTTCTGAGCACAGTTTTTAGCGACTCACAATCTGACGAACAACTCCGAGTAAGGGTGTGTTCCTCCACAAGATATTAAAACTAATCAACAGCCCTCTTATTGCTCTGAGATCCTATAATTCCCAGCACACGTTGCCACCACCACCAACAAGTCCTCACATCACCCCGCCAACTCGAACGAGCTGGCACACCACTATGCACGAGAAGTGACCCACCACACAGGGTGGGAGACCCCTGATTGAGTTCAGACTTTTTGGTGCAAAATACGCTAGACCATTTAGTCAGGTACAATGACAACACCAAAACAACGTCAGGCAGTAGTCTGGCAACAGCCGCCCCTACTGTTGCGAGGAAGTAGTCTGGCAACAGCTCTACTCCAGTCCGATGCAACTGCAGCACATTTTCTCTGTGCAATACCTGAATGCTCTTTGCAAATTGTCGGGCAACTACAGCGAAACTCTCGCACATGCTGTGAGAGAGTCCTGCTAGAACAGCTAAAATAGCAGTAACTCCACGATCCTTTGCATCCCAGTAAGCTGCCGCTCTGCGCAGCTCCAACTTCTGGACACAAGGGTTGGTGGTCCAGCAAGTCTCAGGCGCGTGGGACGAGGCAAGGCCTCGAGGTCTCCTCATGACAGACCTGAACCCGGGTTGTTATAATCGCCGGACCTTCAATAAAGTTATTTTCATCCATGAGAAATGAAACTTCGTTACATATAAATTGATGATAAACATGTCTCATTGAAGTGCCACCACAATTTTGCACTGGAACGACATCAGAACTTCGCGAAAGTTTGCAGAGAGAGTATGTAAGTCTAATTCTTAGACTCTGAAAACTCATTTGACAGCTCTGGAAGTCATTAGAAGAAATGCCCAATTATAAAGGTTTTTATTTTCAGTAACCTGAATATTCTTCATTAAGGGGAGGGTGGTGTGAACATTTTGGCAGCCTTTACAAATTTTCTAGCACTTCCACGCAAGAGCTCCCTCCTTAATGTTCCCATTATCCCCATATCAAGCAGGGCACGGCCTCCGAGACGAGCCAGCCGCACACCATTCTTTCAGCCTTCCCATTTTCACACAGAGTGCGTAATCGGAGAAAGTGGGATAACTGCTCCCGTCACCGCACTGCGGCGGGCGCTCCCCATGGTTCCCTTCTGTGGACAGGGACACGCCAGGAGAGCGAAAGCTTGGCAATCGCAGCCACTGTGCGACGCGCAATAAAAATTGCAGCTAGCATGTGCTTACTAAAGGCAAAATGTTGCTTACTGTTGCGATTGGGCAATTTTCGCTTCAATTATGACGCTTACTGAGGACTGTGAGGCGAGGCACATCGCCACAAGATCGTTCACTGATGCCATATGTAGTGTTTTGCTACGCCCAAGTGATTTTTTTCTCTCGGGCACGGTTTGTAAGAAAAGCACATACAGAAGAGACATGGACGCTGATAGGTCGTCTTGTGTGTTGTACTATGGCTGTTCTTTCTTTTGACAAACCGTCCAGAGCTCGCGTCTATTTTGCCTGCGTTTTTCACTATACAAACCATCCCTTATGCCCGATCTGCCACAATCGTAATATTCTTTCTCTGTGCAGTTGTCCATAGTTCAAAAAGAAGAATGCGATATTTTTTCTGCAGGTTCGCACAGTGGCCCATTTTCATTCTGTAATTATCATGTGCATGTTTTAAATCTGAAATTAAGTTCTTTTTTACACGGAGATCAAGTATTGTCGTATTCAACCCTAGTCGACAATTCGTACGGCGACGACTGAATGTGTGCGCCTAGCCGAGGAAATGCTTGCGCACCAGCTGAACCTGATGTCACTCTTTTCTGTGGAAAAGTGGTGAGCTCTGGCGCAATCTGGAGGTGACCAGGAGGTAGCACCACTGGAAGCGCTCCCATCACCAATAATGACGCAATTGCTGGCTGTTTTGAATCGTGCTATATGCCAGTGATATAAATCAATAAAAGTGATAGTTATTCATCCATCACTTGCGTTATAGGTCGCCAATCGCTGCTAGAGGGTCGATAGCTACTCGTTGACGCAAAAATCTTGAAGTGAGTAAGTTTGCCCACAGGTGACAGCTTCGAAACATTTACCTGCCTTGGCGGTTACGATGCACAACTGCTGACCCAAAGGTCACGGGTTAGATCCTTGCCGCAGCAGTCGCATTTTGATGAAAGCAAAATACTAGATGCCCGTGTGCCGTGCCAGTGCACTTTAAAGGAGCCTCGACAGAAAGTTTCAAAAGCTAGATAATGAGTGCAATAAATTTATCTAAACGTACAGAACAACTATGAAAAATCAAGAGCAAATATAGCCTAGAACATATTTAAATCAATTTTAAAGTGCATGCCGCGTAACTGAGCGAAATGTGACGCCCCTTGTGACACCGAAAATCTTGAAGTGAGTAAATTTGATGTCGGTGCTCCTTTAAGTCAAGCCTCCACAGAGCTACATTCTTGCACATTGCTGTCAGAAGCTTTCTCAGCATGAAAAACACTTGCCTTTTCCTCCGGCTCCTTCTTGGGTTCCTTCTTGCCCCAGTGGTGCTTCTCCCCATCTCCGGAGTGCCGCCGAGGTCTCCTATCTCTACGAGGTGGTGGGCTGCCTCTGCAAAGCAGTGACACAGACAGTTGACAGACTTGTGTTGACACAATACCCTAGTGAGAACACTGGAGTACACCCTTGCTAAACGCTGGGAACAATGCCCGCAGTTATTCAGGACACCCCGTGATCTCAACGTTCACCTGGCTTTCGTGTATCTAACTATAGTGGGCAGGCACCTCATTCACAAGTTGATCGTGCACTGCATTGCACCAACGCCACACATCGAGAGACAACAGACAGAGGTGATTAATTATCTTATGGCTACAAATTAATCATCTTATTTTCTATTTTGCTGTAAGCCCAGTAAATTATGACCTTATTAATCATGACATTCGCTTGCACAGCCAAATTCTACACAATAAAGTTAAGAAAAAATGTTTTTCAGGTATAGCAATTAGAGAGGTAAATTTCTTCACTGCCAGAAAGTGGCCACTGCAGTTTTGTTTCCTGCACGCACAGCTAAATGCTATAGTCAATCATTTAGCACAAATCCTTGAGTTGTTCCTTTCTTTTTTGGCTGTTAAACTATGGTCGATGAGCTTTTGTTCCAAACTGCAACATATGACCACTGCAAAGGGTAGGCAGTATGCAGTTTCTTCAGCGTCATACTATGTGTATACACGTATGGTGTTACAGTGCCCGTGCACGAAATTCATATCTCTCAGTATCTTAATTGACCTATCAAGATACGCTCAGGAGCCACATTAGAGCAGTCTGTATAAGAGAAATGCTTTCGCAAAATTCTAGCGATAGCACAAGGAGGCTAACATCTAGGGGAGAAAATCAGGACCAAGCATTGTTCTTATACGCCAATTCAGATTGCACATGCTACCTTCAACATCAAGTCAATGAAGATGACTACAGGTGCCTGCTCTTCCAATGATGGCATGATGTTGAGGATGGAAAAATTGGAAAGAACATTTTGCATTGCCTCTGACTTCAGTGCATCTCTAAAACTTTGGATTACGCAACCTCCATGACCAGGAAAACAGTGCACACGAAGTGACCAGCATCTCCGTTCACCCAACTCTGGCACCATTACCAACTTACCTCCAAAACAGGGTGCACAGGTAGAGATATCCTGCTAGCCCCTCATGATTATCGGCTCGGAAGGCTAGCCTAGAGCAGCATATGCATTCACACCTGTCTGCCCTAGCATGTGCTCAATCGTATGAACTGACATTAGGCACGTATCAGGCCACCATCTTTCTCAGCTCAACTAAACACTCCTTCGCTTTGACTACTTGCATAGCCCTGATTCAGTGTATGGAAAAATCCTATGTCTACCTCTATCATGCGTAACCATTCAGGCCTGACAATCCCTGGCACGATCATGTGTGTTGTTGGGAAATGTGAACGCATTGGCAGTGGGGGGCTGCACAACAGAAAACAACAGGGTTTACACTTTCCTTGTCTCATGGATAACTTGTATTGCCATTGCAGACTAGTTTACTTGGCATACAAGCTGTTTCTAATGTTTCACAAAGGGCCCACAGGTGACAGCTTCGAAACATTTACCTGCCTTGGCGGTTACGATGCTCAACTGCTGACCCAAAGGTCACGGGTTAGATCCTTGCCACAGCAGTCGCATTTTGATGAAGGCAAAATACTAGATGCCCGTGTGCCGTGCCAGTGCGCTTTAAAGGAGCCCCGACAGAAAGTTTCAAAGGCTAGATAATGAGTGCGATAAATTTATCCAAACGTACAGAACATCTATGAAATATCAAGGGCAAATATAGCCTAGAACACATTTAAATCAATTTTAGAGTGCATGCCACGCAACTGAGCAAAATGTGACGCCCCTTGTGACACCGACATCAACGCGGCGAAACTGTAAACAAACTTACGTCACCAGTTTGTGTTGGCTCTTTGCTTGGAACATGCCTTACACTTGCACTACCTGCGCTTTCTTCCTCCGAGCTAGTGGCTTTGGTACGCTGGCTATCAGTACGACGCACGCTGGCACATGCTTTAAACGCGCCGACACATGAATGTTTTGCGTGGGCAGCCAACGTTACTAGACTAGGTTCAGTTTTCAAACTTTCCGCAGCTGCAATACATTGTGGGCACCCACATGCGTTGGCTTGTCGCCAGATGACGGGAGCCCTGGAAGCAGCTCTACGCAAGTGCACCTCTCGTACTGGCGAACAGGCTTGACTCAGTTCCGCACAATCGCAACAGTAGCTTTCATTGATTTATCTTTTCATTATTTTTGTGGCCTTGTGTTTAGCATATCAACAGAAAAACTTTACCAAATGTGAAAATTGCCGCTGCGCTCTCCCGTGATTGCGCTGTTTAAGTGCATTTGCAAGAGCTCCAGCAGCCTTGGTCATCCGCTAGGCTCCGTTAAGGGCTGTTGGAAGATGTTGGATTCTCGCACATTTAGTAATGAGCCATGATGAAGATTTCCGTTACGTTTCGTTATTGCCATCAAGATGCCAGACTCGTTTCAAAGCTAATGCTCTCAGCGCCCGAGTGACCCGTCACCGTATCTAAGCAGCAACAGTTTTGAAAACTAGCTACACAATCCTGCGACTCAAACTGCCTGTTCTTTGTGGGAAAAGCCTGTTAATCCTGTTTGGCCAACTAATCTTAATCACTGAAGCAGCTGTTAAGTAACCACCAGCATGCCAACTGGTGTACATAATGTAAAGTGACATCATTAAACCTAAGACACCTCATATGACATATACACTCTCTTAACACTTTATTTTGACATGAAAAAAATGAAACTAACACGAGCACCACATTCAGAAGGGCAACGTTGAGGTCTATATGAGCTTTGCTCGCTTGCGGGCCGACTTTAGGTGAACATTCAAGGCACGTTCTCGTTACAGGAACCACGCATAAAAATGCATACGTGTCACCGTGAACTCCTCAAAGTGCACCTGACAACCAACACGCACAAGATCATTTTGGCCGAGTTCTTTTACAATTGTCCAAAAGAAGCCTCCAAACACCTCCTTTGATAGCATCTTTTCTTCAATGACGCCCTCAATCACTGAAAGTAGACACGTCAGGGCACTTGAAGGTTGCTGGAGGGCGCCGGGTACATATGATAGCATTTTGGTTAGGATTACCGCTGGTAAAACATTGTGGGTACCCACGAGCATGCAGGGACAGTCAGCACTGATGGAGAATTTCCCTGATTTTTTTCACGACATACCCAGCAAGATATGTAAAACCGCATCTCTCGCGACAGGGGATTGTAGTTATGCTGGAATTCATCACCAGGAGCATGCTCTCGCAACTGAATCTGCAGAAGGAACCCAGCCAGTTTTCCTTTTCGAGCCTGCTTTTGGGCAAGAGCTGTCGACTTGCCTGCATTAAGGCTTTTCTCAACGGAGACAAGTAAGCAGGCAGGTTGGGAAAAATCTTCGGAACAGCACCATCAATGAGGCTCCATTTTCCACGTGGCATTTCGACAACAGTTCCAATAATGATATGCACATAGTTCTTGCAGATACTTTGCTCATGAAAATGAACGTCACAAACCTTGAACTTCGCCGAGAGTTCTTTATAGCACGTGGAATTACCCTGTTCCATGCGGAGCGAAACGTCTCATCACTGGGAGCAATGAAGAAATGCCGGCCTGACTTCTCGATGTCCGTCGCATAGCCGTTCGTTCATCCAGGGACACAGCACGTTGGCATTGTTCACTTTTTTACCACTGTCATCACTGCACGGCTAGGCCAAACAAAGGTCACAAAACCGACCAAAATATGAACAAACACACAACCTCCAACCGTGCCACAGCCACGGGAAGACTGCATTTCCGCTGCTCTGCCGCGCTGACCGAGCAAGAAGGAACAGCAGCGCCACTAGATGCGACGATTGGTGGCCAGTCTATGCACGCACGAGAGTTTTAATGAACATAGTCTAGTAACGTTGAGGACAGCTGTGTCTACGTGCCCGCTAGAACTGTGTGTATGTGTGTGTGGAAACTTGGGCAAGTTGGTACGACATAGCTGAATATAGGAACAGCGCAACCTTTAAGTAGTTATAGCCTAACTACTTCTAGGTTGCGCTGTTCGTATATTCAGTTCCACCAAAACTGCTCCTACCTAGCTCTCTGCTCTGTGAAATCAAAACTGCGACTGGACGCTCTAAATCAGTATCTTTAAATAAAAAATTGTCATGCACTCGTGCAAATGAGGTTTCCAGCTGTGATAAGTGGGTTATAAGCTAGCTATTGCAACAAACAAAAACAAGGTGAAAAATTTTTGTGTAAGTTCTCCTTTAAAGAACAGCAGATATTCCAAGCCCTCCATTTCAATCTCCCTTATAATCATATGGTGGTGTTAGAATGTCAAAGCCCAGTTATTATTCGAAACATTTACTGCCCTGTTTTATTGTTCTAACTTGTAACTTGGCTCACCGGTCTCGACGGTTCTCTCGGGAGTGGGGCGGCCGGTGGTGGCTGCTGTCGTCGTGTTTCCGCCGCTTCTTGTCATCCTCCCTGCTTGTGCTTCTGCGGCGCTGTTCGTGCCTCTCCCGGTGCCTTTCGGGGTTCTCTCTGCGGCCGCCCATGTCTTTATCAACCTGCACAAGTGGGGCAGCGCGATAGTGATAGTCTGAAAATACCAAAATAATGTTACTGACACTACTATCCTTTTCAGTTCTTGGAAACACAGTGCAGCACACTAAGAAGAACAAGCAACTATGCTAGATAAAAAATGTGGCACATATGTACAAAAAAAAGATATTGGATATTCATATACAAAAAACAATTGAATATAAGGCCCAGTGCAATTTGGGGCAATACACTGATATTGCCCCCAGGGTTTCTACAACAAGGTATGTCTTTAGTTACAGCAAAGTGCATGTCAATGAATACAGTAACAATTAAAAACAGATTTATGGCTGTCATGTGGAACAAGCTATTAGCACCAAAACAGAATGCCAGCATCAGAAACTGTCACCAAAGTTCCTTTTCAAACGCCATTGCCTGCAGTTCAAAATTCAAAAAGATTTCTGACACAACATGCTGACATGTTCCATGACAGCCAACTGTATCTCAGCATTTGATGTATGCATACATGCAACAGAGAAAATACAACCTACATGAAAATTTGGGTGAATAAAGATGTAATGGAAAGCTTCAGCACCATATAGTCAATGCATTTTTGATATTTATGAATTTAATGCGCTTTAGCAGGGGGTGAAAATGCACATTTAATTGTTCTTGCTTTCTTTCCATTCAACTAACCACTCAATGAATTTTTCATTCAAGCTTGCGTCCGTTCAGTTGACCGAAACAAAACATATGAGAGACAAAAAATAAATTAAAGGATAATGGGATATATCACACATTAAAAGTCATATAATATGCTGCCGTTACGCTTTGTTTACTGTACGAGTCGACGATTCATGACTTGTTCCAAGCTTCAATGAACCAGCTTCGATGGCTAGCGCGCTTCTATGCAATAGCTTCTACAAAGCGGCTTGATTTACAACTTAAAGCCTTCAACGGCAGCCACGGGCTGTGAAATACCATACCTCCTGTCAGCCACACGATCACACAAAGGCGTACCTGCATGTTCGATTGCTGAACTTTCTGCTCGGATAGAAATAGCGGCGTTCATCAAATCGCCTTTTTTGCTTATCTGTTCAGGCGAGCGAACCAAAGGTTTAGTTCGAAGCGGGGTCACGGACAAACTGGGAGCGTGTGCTTGACATCGTTCATGAATGAAAACTACGTATCAGAAAGCGGCCACACCGTTGCGAGTATACGACCTTGTTAGGATGCGCGATGCCGACGTTACGTTGCTAAAAATAAATCAGGCGAAAATCGAGAGCTTGCATTCGTAAGTGACTAACAGTACGCGATGAAAAACAAGTGAAAACGTCGAAGAGCGCCGATTTAGTCATCGAAAGGCACGGATGCATTCGCGACGGTTTCCCGAGCGTGCGTCTTGGATTCAACGATCGTGGGAGCGGCTACCTTGGGGTGTTTTGACCTGTGCTGAGCGCTGGGTGACCTGGAGTTTCTCCTGCGTCTTGTGTCGTCTTTTCTCCGCTTCTCCTTGTGATCGCTCATTGTGATGAACAGCGTTGCGGCGTGCATTCACAACATCGAAAACATCCTGACGTCGGCCATCTTGAAAGTTTTCCTGGAGCGACGCGAGCGACGTGCATCGCCCGAAAATGTCAAAACGAAACCGAAACGAAAAAATTGACCGTCTCTTTTTAGCTGTGTTCGGCAGTGATGCGTACTTTCGCGTCTTCGACTTTGGAGTCTGGATCAACCTGGTTCTAGTAACGTTGGTATATAATGCCTAGAATATGCTCTGTGCACTGTAGTTGGTCTGGATGTCGTACGTGGCATTTTCGATGGTGATTGGCGTGCTAGCGATAGATGCGGAAGGGAGCCAACGGCTGTTGGGAAATCGCTTAATTTTGTGACTGCCTTATGAGTATGACCCAACTTTAATCGCAACCGGTAAATATTAATCGTTCATTCAGTAGGCGTACCACTAATACGTGCCACTCGTCCGAGCTCCGTGCAGGATATGGCGCACATGCCCATGTATCAATGCATCAAACTCGTGCACCTTTTTAAGATGTGTTTGTTCTCTTAGAAAAAAAACACCTGTCTGCCTTCACTTCACATACTGTTCAGAAATAACTTATTATCCAGCAATGATATAGCTAATTATCGTTCACATCGAGCTAAATTCCATCTGTTTATTTCAGTGGCATTTTAGTGGAAACGCATGCCGCCGAGATACCGGGTGTAATTAAGAAATATTTTTCATATTGGGCTCAGTGCATAAAAAAGTGCAAGAACCGCATATTTATTTATTTATTTATTTATTTATTTATTTATTTATTTATTTATTTATTTATTTATTTATACCCCGAGTACACTAGCTTGGGATTTTACAAGGTGCATGGGCCGCTATTTAGGTGCGAAGTGGTCTGTGTGGCTGGCGGTTGCAATGATTTAGTGTAATTCGTGTGGCAGGAAAAATCACGCGTAATGCTTGTGACGTCAAAAAAAAAGAGAGAAAAAAAAGATGGAGGGAAAGCACATCCTCCCGGTTGCGTCATCTAAAACGCAGTAGTTTGAGATGCCACTAGGAGACAAGTAAGAATTCCTCCTTTATCTGGGTTCGAAGCCTACAATATTGCGCTTTATTTGCATCTTGAATTTCTACGTAAGACAGAGTGACGATTTCTTAGTACTGATCGTTATCTCTACTGTTACAACGAATATCGAATTTAACGAATTGATTTGGTATCGCGATGCTACTTCGCTATAACGAAACATTTGCGTCCCAAACTTAACCCGTTATTGATGCCTTTGATCGCACCCTGAACTTCTGGAATAGTTTATAATTGAAGTTTTTGTTTAAGTGCGCGCGCACACACACACACACACACACACACACACACACACACACACACACACACACACACACACACACACACACACGCGCGCGCGCAAAAGACGGACAAAAGATGCTGACGTAATCCAACGGGCCCAACTTGCCATCTTTCCGGTATACTTTATCCCGGTTTTTGCGTGACGAGAGCTATTTCGCGAGTGTCATGATCAGGGGCGTGACCCGTTATGCATGTTATGCATGTTCGTGCGTTTGTCTGTCTCTGTGTGTGTGCGTAAATGAAATTGTAAAAACCTAATCGGGCGTAGGCTTTAACTCTCCAAGCCACCAACCCCGTCTGGGCTGTTAGTCATGATACGTGGACACTCACGCCGAAGCACCGAGCGGTGAAGCGTTTTATTTGGCGACGTCGAAGGAGTGCTGCTCTGCGTCCGGTCCTCCCATGACGGTCTCGACGTTCTTGGCGCAGCGCGGCCTGCGCGTCACGAAGAAAGGCAGGCAGAACCAGTTGACGAATCCGTCGTCGGCGTCCGCCTCGTGCAGCCGCCTCTCCTCTTCGTCCTCGTCGCCCCAGAACTGTCCGTACCAGTCGAGAAAGCGCTGAACTGGCTTGCACGACAGCAACCGGTCGCGCAGCGCCCGCAGCCTCGGTCGCCGTACCGACTGGCCGCTGCTGCTCTGGTCTCCGCAGTCCGTAGGCATGAGAGCCCGGCACGAGCCTGCGTGATACACCCGTAGGTTGCTTGTATCATATGCGGGCGCAAGAAGGGGGCAGCCCCATCCAGGGGTGCCGGTAGGGAGGTGCAAAAGGGGCACTTGCCTCTTCGATAAAGCCTCGCCATCACTTGCCCTCACCCAAGTTTCATCAGTGCTCTCCCCCTCCTGCGATGCAACCCAGGTTTGCACCCCCCAAAAGAAATTTCTGACGGCAACCATGGCCCCATCTACCCTACAGCAAAAACAAGAGAGTGTACGGAGGCACACGACTTTATTCATTAGAAACATAATAACGTGCATTGGAGAACGGAAAGAAAGGAGCACTTCTATTAGAATCGAAACTACGATTTGCCTTGTCTCAAGATACACTGGCCCAGGCATACCTCCGTTCTGCAACCAAGTGAACAGCATGCGTATTTGGCTTTTGACGGCAGAACGGAACTTCAACGTGATACATGCAATCGGCAGCACGAGTCGCAGCGTATAGTTACCTCGAAAACTGTCAAGGCCTTAATTGCCTGTAGCAGTGTAACAACGCAAAGTCATCATCATCAGCCTGACTACGTCCACTGCAGGACAAAGGCATCTGCCATGTTCCGCCAGTTAACTCGGTCCTGTGCTTGCTGCTGCCAATGTATACCCGCAAACTTCTTAATCTCGTCTGCCCACCTAACCTTATGTCTCCCCCTAACCCGCTTGCCTTCTCTGGGAGTCCAGTTAGTTACCCTTAATGACCAGCGGTTATCCTGTCTACGCGCTACTTGCCCGGCCCGTGTCCATTTTCTCTTCATGATTTCATGATTCCTTAACCCCCTGATATCCTTAACCCCCGTTTGTTCCCTAATCCACTTTGCTCTCTTCTTGTCTCTTAACGCAAAGTACTAGCACCTATATTTCGGGAAGGCCCGCTAAACGTGAGCAGTTGCCTTCTTCAACCTCGGGCTCGCCAGACAAGTTCTTCAACTTGAAGTCTCACGCTGCACGACGAAGCAACGCGATCCGACGTTACAATCAAGAAACTTCAGCAGAGCGCCAAGCGAAAGCTCCGCGTTGACTCTGTTAGCCGCCCCGCCGCGGTAGTCTAAAAACAAAAATAGCAAAACAGATTAACAACAAAATTCGGCTGCTGACCCGCAGGTCGCGGGATTGAATCCCGGTTGCTGCGGCTGCATTTGCAATGGAGGCGGAAATGTTGTAGGCCCGTGTGCTCAGATTTGGGTGCACGTTAAAGAACACCAGGTGCCCAAATTTCCGGAGCCCTCCATCCACTACGGCGTCTCTCATAATCATATCGTGGTTTTGGGACGTTAAACCTCACAGGTCATCATGACTCTGTTAAGCCTTCTTCGTTTTTTCCGACCAGCCTCGCCAGCACACGAAGTGTTTTAATGAGAACTAGATATCTTCTAGTTCACTACAGACTCAACCAACAGGTGTAGTCGAGGGGAAAAGGGTGGTGCTGCGATAGAACCCCCCCCCCCCCCCCCCTTGCTCTTAGATGCCAGTTAATCAGGGGTGAGGTATCGTTCAGAAATCGTGTATGCATTGCAAGACTAAGGCGAAAATGTTTCAGCTGTTGAAGTTCGCGCTACATTAGCAGCGCCCATGCGTCACGTGGTGTCTGCTGGTCCATTCGTTCACCTTCAATTCGTGAACCCAGAGTTGTCTCTGCGTGAAGTGGTTCGAGAAGGCGCTGCACTTCGGCATTCGTTTCAAGAGTTGAACATGGCGGCAGAGGCACCGCAGTATTCGTTTTGAAAAAGTGCAGCTGTTGTGTAAGGCTAGTTCATGATTTCTCTGCACCTGCTCGTTAGATAAGGTCCGTTCGATTCAACTGCACCAATCAAAACCAGTTCACGGTTGTGTACGCGAAGTTCAGAAGTCGTGCAGCGCAAGTTCAGTGGTGCAGGCTCAGTGCGACGTCCGAAACGAATGACTACGGGCCGACAAGGTGCAGGCCTTATTTCTGTCTGCTTAGTTTACACCAATCAGCTAACATTGACCGAGGGCAAACCGCACATGCGTACAGTTATGAGGCTCAAACATCTTGGCAAAACACATCGCGTTAGTGGATGCGGATACGGCGATCACGCCAAAGTGCAGCATCGTCTGCTCAGCTGCACACGCGGCTGCACCATGCTGGCACCGTGAGCGTAGGAGGTTCAGGAAAATCGTGAACCATCACTGCACCTCTTTTGCACCTTTTAAAACAAATGGCAGGGTTCAGAGGTCGTCAATGCTGCACCGCTGAAACGAATGGTGCTGCACCTTGGTGCAGCACCTCGTGAAATAGTTCATGTGGTGCAGGTGAATCGAATATAGCCCGTGTAGCACAAGATGGTTGCAGCCAGCTGCAGCAGACGACATAGCTGATTGCAATCGTGTATCTTTTAATGGCGTCCAACAAGTGGGACAGTGAACATTTTCTGCTAGACACATGCCAAGCAACGTATGTGGCGTCGTATTTTACGAATGACAACCTCCACAACCTGCAAGACAGCCGACGAGTAGCATAGCAGTTGCACGACATCTGCACTATAGTGGTCGGTTCCACGTCTCGGGCTTCTGCATTTGCTGTAAACGTCACCTGCACGAAGACAGCACTCACACGACACCACGGTACCACCGTGTCAGAAAGTGCAGGGTGAATTGAATGGACCTTATGCCCTGCTCACCACGGACGAATTTTCGGAGAACTGCAAACCGACGCGCCTCTTAGGGGCTATGACAAAAAAGAAAGCACCTCGCCCACGGCTGTGCCTCGCCACGGTCGCCGCAGTCATCGTTGTTATTACGCGATGCGCCGCCGAGAGAATTATGAGTAGTACATTGAAGGAATTTTCATGAGTTTCATAGAGGCAGTGTCATGTGCAAAAGCTAAGCCGCTAAGGTAAATGCACTGCTCATTTCATCTTCTAGTACACTGAACTTCATCACTGCCCTGCGGCTTAGAAGTGTGGCAGTTTGGGCTAATTGGTATGACATGACGATAGTTAGAGCGCGAGAACAGAACGACGACAAACCCGTGTCCTTCTTGTCTCTTTGTCGTTGTTCTGTTCTCGCGCTATAACTATCGTCTTGCCCTGCGGCATCCCGCACTGAATTGCTCAGTATTCAAAAATGCCACACATTAGCTTGTTTTCTTGCCTATAGGTGGCGCAACAAACAACAGACCTGCGCTTTTTTGAAATTTCCGTCAATTTTGATGCACGCGAAGCAGATTTTTGTATTTCTTTTCGCAACACGAATGATTATAGTGTGCCAAAATTGTACTAGCACACTATACGCATTATCAAATAACTCTGGCGACAGTACAGTTATGCTGGCTAGGCTAGTGTGTTCTTTCGCCTGCGGACTGTGACGTGGCCGGCAAGTTTTGGCGTTAATTATGGTTACAAATGTGACGCATGCTGCGCTGGCTGTGCGCTAACTCCCAATCAACATTTTCTGTCGCTCTCCCGCCCTCCTCGACGGCCACGTATGCTATTCGCGAAACTTCCTTTGCACAGATGCCATGCATGGCTGTCAGCCATAACTATAGTGGCGGAAGTATGTGAGTTGATTCGATTGAAATTCGGTGATTTGTAAACATATTCACATGAAATCAACTTTACAAATGAAAGCAGATGTCAAAATGCCCTCGGCCGATAAGAATCAGCTGGTCGAGCTGCGTCGGTGGTATAGTGGTTAGCATAGCTGCCTTCCAAGCAGTTGACCCGGGTTCGATTCCCGGCCGACGCAATTTTTTTTTTGTTCAATCTTGTTCCTGTGCGTCGATTTTTTTTTTTTCAGTTGCAAGTTGAAGTGGGCACCTCGTGATGTCAGCTGCTTTTTAACAACTCAGTAATGTATTTCGACAGCAGTGTTTAATTTTGTAACTCAAGACATCGCACTTGCTTTGGACAGTTCCACGTCGGGCCGAATGCTCTGATACAAAACTGTTTTGTATCGACGACAAAGAACGATACCAACTAGCCCAAACTGCCACACTTCTATGTCTTGCGGAGATATATAAAAAAAGCGAACACACGTCGTGTGTTTCAAGGCTAATCGTGAAAAAAAGAGAGTAAAGAATGGGATTCGATTTGGCCGTCCGCTACACTCAGAAAACCGCGCCGACCAGAAGCGTCGGTGGTATAGTGGTTAGCATAGCTGCCTTCCAAGCAGTTGACCCGGGTTCGATTCCCGGCCGACGCATTTTTTTTTTTTTCTGGCATGGTGCTTCTTTTTTAACGCATTTCGTGGTTCGATTAGCAGGATAATCTGCGCTGTATATGCGCGTTGCGAATACCCTGAAGGCACTGCAATATTTTTTCAAGTTAAGTTAATTCCTTCGCAACAAGTCGGAGGTCCTTAGGAGAAAAGATGTCGCAGACATTTTAAAAATATAAGGGAGCTTACTAAACATGCATAGACCAAAGTAAGAGCTTGTTTATTTTGAGACACAAAATAAATACACGGATTGTACATGGCTTACCTAAACCTTCTGTGCACATGTGCAAAAACAACAATTTTTTATATAAAAAGAATAAATTAAAAAATCCCGATAAATTACAGATAGTACCGTTTCAGCAGATGCTGTATGTTAAGGACCAGACTTCGCACATGTTTCTTGAACTTACATTCAGGCAGCTCAAGGTTAATATTAGTTAATAATTTGTTTAATATAGTAGGTATCTGATAACTAAGAAGGAATTCTCCGTAACGTGTGATAACTGAACTGGTGATTGTACCGTATCTGCATCATTATCCGACTGAAAACGCGTACGCTTGGTCTCCTGGTACGGCCAAGTTTAGTTAGAGCATCATGCTTATACTAGTTAGCCTTTTAAAATGAATTGTGTATATTAGATATGGAGCGTAGAAAATTCCTCTTGCTTATATATTGAGATCAACATCATTGAACAAAGAACTCCCTTTCTTTGCTTTCCCTCTTCCCTGTTACATCACCATGGGTACATAACTGGAGAAGGGGAGGTCAAAACTAGAGAATAACCTATGGCGTAACATAGCATTGGCAATCGTTGCATGAAACTGTAATAAAAAAAAATATTTGCCTGGAAGATCAGTTTTTTTTTTAATTCGCGTGTAATGATTGCGAAGACTGCAGGTCTTGTAAGCTGCGCTGTGTGATATACCATACAGCGGCAGCAAAAGTTTCGTTAACGTAAGCTACAGCTGCTTATATTTTGGTTAATGTTTGCTGTTCATTCTCATAACGGTAATGCAATAAAGTAATCTATGTGCACCACTCTACACTCCTAGTTAAGTCCATACATTCCTATTTAAGTCATGTTTAAAGTGCCGGATATAACCAGGAAACCGTACATTTTTCGTAACGTTTCCCGGATATAGCCCGCAGTTAACCAGGACCTGATTAAAAGTGTAGCTCATGAGTCAGTACACAATTTGAGGACAGGACGGGGTATAGTAAAATGGCTATGAATATAGAGATTCATACTGAAATATATATATATAGACCACGCGTTCGTACTGAGACCTGCAGTATCTCGATTCCACAGTGTCTGGTTTATCTCGGCGCTAGCCCTTTCTCTCGAGGCTGTCTTGAGCTCACCTTGTCGTAGATGCACTTCTCTACCGGGGCGAGTCAGTCCCGGCGATAGACGTGGCACTCAGTCTGCGTCCGCCCGTAAGGAGTTCATCTTTTTCTTTTTGGTGTTTACAGAGCTGGGCATTGCTTGCTGGCTTGCTTGCTTGATCCTTCCAATTTGGCTCTTACCCACATCGGGATGTCGGCCATGAAACCGGATGTTAACATTACAACATTTAAGAATTGAAACGAAGAAAACAAACTGTAGAGTATATATAGAAATCTACTGCGGAATATGGAAATAGAGAAACAAAAAATCAGATGATTATTCTAAATGTATCCATGCAATACGTGCAGAAGAACACAGTGGTGGTATGCAAGCGGCTAATAAGAGACAGGCTGCAGTGGGAAATTTCTAATGGAAATTAATTTGCAAAGAGACAGATATAATGTTTATTTGCACCCGTCGAGAATGACGGGAGAGAAGGCTTTCGCCTCTTGCCCCATCAATCTCCCTAGAATCCTGGGCCGTCTTCGGCAGCCACGACGCCGAAGAACAACGTAAACTCATCGGTCTCGCCCTAAACGCCGCCGAATCGCTATAAAATTTTGAAAGGAATCTTTTTTGTGTCGTCAAGAAATTCACAGACGGCTTAGCAGCTGTTCCGGTTGCTGTGACACCGCGAAGAAGCCCAGAGGGAAATAAATATTTTCGCCATCTAGAGTAAGCTATAAACTTATTCATAAAATTTCGAAATGTTCTCTTCTTGCGGCTAATAAAACTACTGCAAGTTAGTAAGATATTGACACGGGTGTGGAAATACTTCTCCAGGGGAGCAGCTGGAATGGCACCCAATGAAGACGACGACATTGGTGTTGTGGGGCTCAGCCGGGGTTGCTCTGCGCTCTGGCATTCTGTGCGCCCTGTGATCCCGCTCTCCAACGTACTCACGATCTCTAAATAAATACTCCCTGTAACAATGTGATCGATGTTTTCCTGATTTTTGGCAGTAACGACATACTAAACCAGACCTGTATAAATAAAAATTTCGAGGAGGCAAACGACATCGAAATTTTGCAAAGGACGCCTCCAATTTACGAGTGGCACAACATTTATTATTCCAAGCAAAAGACAGATGACCATATTCCTGAACTGGTGATTTGATTTTAATGTAATCTTGAAATATGGAATATTTGCGGAATCTAGATTCATTAATCAATGCTGTGTTAAGCACAATGGACATTACAGAACCATCGAGGGACCCAGCGGGCTTGAGCGTCAGCCATCTTGTTCAGAAATACGCCATGATGACTGTGAACGCATACCAATCGCACTGAACGCAAGCTTTTAGGGAATAATCATGTGAATCAATTCAGAATAGAGAGTCGGAAGGCCAAGCTGAACTGGGAATCAGTAACTATAGCAACTGCCGAGTCATTCATTGAAACTTTTCGAATGGCAAAGAGTATTGATAAGAGATGTATAATGCAGGAGACCCAAACAGAATGACCACAATGAAGCTTCTGAAAAAACCGCCAGGCCTGTTTACGTGCAACGCGCAGCACAGTCACAGCGAGAACTGGACGAGCGGAGAGCCTTTTTTAAAACTCTTAGGGTAACTGGTACAAGCGAACTTGCAATGTATACCTACTACACCAAAAATTATCATGTAGTGGGTAGGCATTCACTAAGCCATTCTTCATCATTCTTCGGAGAAGCGTGGTACCCACTACAACCTCGCAAGCAATTTTGAGCAATTTTACAATGCAGTGGTTGACAACGATGAATAATTATACCTGAAGGTTTAGTAAATGGGTTGGGAAAGTGTGCGAGACCGTGCGAGATTTCATTGCACAATCGAAAAAATTTACTCAATAACCTCAATACCGAAACTTTCTCAGTGAACCAATTTTGGCTAGAGGAAAATTCTCTTTGATATCAATCATTTATTTCTCCTTCAGTAGGAACTAATTCATTCAATTTTTCTCACGAATAATTTTGAAAATTAATATTTCTGTTTTCGCATTACTACTTAAACATATATATATATATATATATATATATATATATATATATATATATATATATATATATATATATATATATATATACTGTAGCGAAAACAATAATAGCAAAAATATTACATTTCTAAATTATTCGTGAGAAAAAAATTGAATGAATTAGTTCCTACTGAAGGAGAAATAAATAATTGATATCAAAGAATATTTTCTTGTAGCCTACATTCATTGGTTGTTGTTCTTTTCGCTATAGTATATATATATATATATATATTGTTACGTGATTTCGTCTGACTGAAAGAGGGCATAGTGGGGCATACCCAAGGAGGTGCCTCATACTGAGAGAAAAGAAGTGGACGTTCTCAGTGAGCTGCGTTGTGGCTGCGGACCGACAACTGTTATTTTCCACGTAACATTTTTGGTGGAAGTGCTGGGTGCTCTTCTGACAACGGAGCTACGCAGTGGACGCCTCCTTAAGTCTGCTACCATGGCTCCGGGTGAGGATACGGCTTCGCCACCTACCTCAGCAACGACAGCAACCCGGTACGTCGCCCTAACGCAACCCCGTGATCCCGGTACCTTTACTGGAGAGGACAACGTGAATGTGGACAAGTGGCTTAGCATGTACGAGCGCATCAGCAAGCAATATGGCTGGGACCCAACCGTTATGCTTGCGAATGTCATTTTCTATCTTGACAAGACCCCTCGCACCTGGTTTGAGACCCATGAGCACGAAATCACAAGCTGGGAAATGTTTAAGCAACAGCTCCGCGACCTTTTTGGCAACCCGTTTGGTCAACAACTTGATGCCCGAAAGCAATTGGCTGTCCGTACACAGACGTCCACTGAGCCCTACTTGACTTATATTCAAGACGTCTTAGCGTTGTGTCAAAGGGCCGATCCCAACATGACTGAGGCCGACAAGATTTCGCACGTGTTAAAAGGAATCGCCGACGATGCGTTCAGTCTGCTTGTATTCACCAACGTAACGACCATGGACGCCGTGATCAAAGAGTGCCGCCGTCTCGAGCAGGCGAAGAGTCGACGCATTTTGCAGCAGTTTCAGCGCCTACCCAACACCGCGGCAACGTCGTCTTGCGAAGCCACTCCTTGTCATCCGTCTACAACCGAAGACGTGACGCGCATCGTCCGACGTGAACTCGAGGCCGCTTATCCGGCTGCCAACAAACTACCGACGTTGCCCGACGCCTCAACGCCAGCTGTTGCCTTGATCCAGGCTGTTGTCCGCCAGGAATTCGCAAACCTTGGTATCCTGTCCACTGCATCCACACTGGATAATACTGGTCCCTCGATAGCTTCTGTGGATATGAGACGTCGCCGTCCGTACTCTATTCAAACCAGGAACCCATCTGAATGGCGAACAGCTGATGATAAGCCAATCTGCTTTCGCTGTGGTCGCGCAGGGCACATCGCTCGTTACTGCCGCAGTCAATGGCCATCTATGTCTTCTGGCTCGTACCCCGCTTACAGTAGCTCATTCCGTCCACCAAACCACCGTTATCCGACCCGCACTCAGTCTACAGCATTTACTGCCCCTGAGGACTACGGCCACTTTGCCCCGTCGTCGCCACCGCCTCAAAGCCGCCCTTCTCGTTCAAACACGCGTCGCCGCTCTCCCTCGCCATCGTTCAACCGCCGCTCGTCCCCGGAAAACTAGGCTGCGCAGCTTCTGGAGGTGAAGCTGCCCTGTCGACCTTACCCAAAAATCCTCTGTTGCCCTTACGTTTGAACCGGAACACCCTAGAAGTATATGTTGATGGTACACCTGTTGAAGCTTTGATAGATACGGGCGCTCACGTCTGTATTATGAGTTCGCGTTTTCGTCGTCGCATGAAGAAGGTCCTCACGCCCCCCTTGACCAGTGTCGTCCAAGTTGCAGATGGTGCAAAAGTCCCTGTCGTCGGTATGTGCACAGCTCAACTTACCGTAGCCGGTCATCAAGTGGTCGTCCTTTTTACCGTGCTTGAAACATGTCCCCACGACCTCATACTAGGCCTCGATTTTCTTGCCGCCAATTCTGCTCTGATTGATTGCTCCGCTGGTGTGCTCCGCCTTGAACTACCACAAATCAGTGCCGCCCCGTACCAACCTACATGCCGATTACAATGCAGCGATTTTGTTCGCCTGCCCTCGAAAACTGTGACGTACGTCGATTTTCTGTGCTCACCAGCTGTGCCCGACGGTGACTATTACGCTACGCCTCTCACCGACGTACTCCTTGCGCACAATGTTGCAGTGCCCTATACGGTGCTCAGCATCACAGATAACAAAACATGTCTACCTCTTGTCAATTTCGGCTACATGAATCATGTGCTTCCACAAGGCATTTCTGTGGCCCACCTGTGTCCGTTGCTCGATTCACAAATTGAAGTGCTTGCCTTAGACACACTTGCTTCACCGCAGTGCACATCACTCGCAACACATTCGGGCAGCCGTCAAATTGTAGACATGATCGCCACTGATCTTCCATCTCCGCAAGTTGAAGCCCTACAACATCTTCTCGAGGCCTACCAGGATATTTTCGATTTTGGTGACCGACCTCTTGGGCAGACGTCCTTTGTCCAGCATCGCATACACACAGGTGATGCCAACCCTGTTCACCGCCGTCCCTACAGAGTGTCTGCTTTTGAGCGGAGCATAATTCAGAAGGAGGTGAACAAGATGCTAGCGAAGGACATTATTGAACCATCCTCCAGTCCCTGGGCATCCCCGGTGGTATTAGTTAAAAAGAAAGACGGATCGTGGCGATTTTGTGTGGACTATCGCCACCTTAACAATATCACCAAGAAAGACGCATACCCTCTGCCCCGCATTGATGACGCCCTTGATTGCCTCCATGGTGCCGCCTACTTTTCTTCCATAGATCTTCGTTCTGGTTATTGGCAGATTGCCGTGGACCCCATGGACCGAGAGAAGACGGCTTTTGTAACACCCGATGGCCTCTACCAATTCAAAGTCATGCCTTTCGGCTTATGTAATGCCCCCGCCACCTTTGAACGAATGATGGACTCCCTGCTCCATGGATTCAAGTGGTCTATGTGTCTTTGTTATCTGGATGACGTGATTGTGTTTGCTCCCACTTTTGAAGCGCACCTTGAGAGACTGTCAAAAAGTCTTGATGTATTCCGTCTCGCCGGCCTTCAGCTGAATTCATCTAAGTGCCGGTTTGGTCGCCGTCGCATTACAATACTTGGACATATTGTTGACGCTTACGGTGTACAGCCTGACCCAGAAAAAGTTCGAGCTGTGAAGGACTTTCCTGTGCCGAAAACCGCCAAAGATGTCCGCAGCTTTGTGGGGCTCTGCTCCTATTTTCGGCGGTTCATCAAGAACTTCGCGGAAATCGCTCGGCCCCTAACAGATTTACTCAAACCGGATGAGACGTTTACCTGGGGTCCCTCGCAAGCAGCAGCATTTTCCGACCTGACCACTTGGCTCACTTCTTCTCCTGTGCTGGCTCACTTCGACCCTACGGCACCGACGGAAGTGCGCACCGATGCCAGCGGTTACGGAATAGGCGCTGTGTTGGCTCAGCGACAACGTGGGCAGCATCGCGTGATAGCTTATGCCAGCAGGCTGTTGTCCACCTCGGAGCGTAATTATTCCATCACAGAGCGCGAATGCCTAGCGCTGGTGTGGGCAGTCGCGAAATTTCGCCCTTACTTATACGGCCGACCATTTATAGTTCTTACCGACCACCACGCTCTCTGCTGGCTCGCCTCCCTCAAAGATCCCACAGGTCGTCTCGCCCGCTGGGCACTCCGCCTCCAGGAGTATTCTTACACCGTAGTGTACAAATCAGGAAAACTGCACAAAGATGTGGATTGTCTGTCACGCTACCCTGTGGCCGACTGCGATCCTACGAGCACTGATTCTGTGGGCTGCGTCCTTTCCATCTCCCAGCTGCTTCATCTCGGGGACGAGCAGCGTCGCGATCCGGATATCAGCCGCCTAATACAACAGCTCGAATCTTCACCGCAAGACGCTTCCGTTCGCATGTTTACCTTAAAGGACGACACCTTATATCGGCGTAATTTATCGCCCCATGGTCACGACCTACTTCTGGTCATACCAAAGCACCTGCGTTCTACAGTCCTACGCGAGCTCCATGACGCGCCAACCGCGGGTCACCTTGGTGTCTCTCGCACATATGACCGTGTGCGCCGCCGCTTCTACTGGCCTGGCCTTTCACGTTCTGTACGTCGCTATGTCAACGCTTGTGAAATTTGCCAGCGTCGCAAAAAGCCGTCGAGACTACCTTCCGGATATCTTCAGCCCATCGACATCCCATCGGAGCCATTCTTCCGTGTTGGTTTGGACCTTCTCGGTCCCTTCCCAACATCCGCCTCCGGAAACAAGTGGGTCGCGGTGGCTATGGATTACGCGACCCGTTATGCAGTTACGCGAGCCATGCCAACAAGCTGTGCTACAGACGTCGCTGATTTTCTTCTACGCGATCTCATTTTAGTGTATGGAGCCCCTCGTCAACTGCTGACAGACCGAGGCCGTACGTTCCTTTCGAAGGTGGTTGACGATATCCTGCGTTCCTGCTCTACCCAACATAAGCTCACGACATCGTACCACCCCCAGACAAATGGGCTTACAGAACGTTTAAACCGCACCTTGACAGACATGCTATCAAAATACGTCTCGGCCGACCATCGTGATTGGGACCTTGCACTACCCTACGTGACGTTCGCATACAATTCCTCCCGGCATGACACTGCCGGGTACTCGCCATTTTACCTTCTGTTTGGACGCGAACCAACATTGCCGTTGGATACCTTCCTGCCAGCCGCTGCGCAGTATACTTCTGAATATGCACGCGACGCTATTACCCGAGCCGACCATGCTCGTCAGCTTGCCCGCAGCAGGTTAATGGCATCCCAAGACTCGCAGAAGCATCGTTACGACGAGCGGCATCGCAACGAACACTTTCCAACAGGCTCCCTCGTTCTTCTTTGGTCCCCTACGCGACATGCAGGCCTGTCAGAAAAACTTCTCTCTCGTTTCACGGGCCCATACCGCGTGCTTAGACGAGTGACCGAAACTACATATGAAATTGTCCCTGATAATCCATCAACCTCTTCCGCTCTGCTGTCAAGGGACATCGTCCACGTATCAAGGCTCAAGCATTACCACACTGCTCCTGCTGTGGCCCCGTAAACTCGCCGGGTCGGCGCTTTCGCCGCCGGGGGTCGTGTTACGTGATTTCGTCTGACTGAAAGAGGGCATAGTGGGGCATACCCAAGGAGGTGCCTCATACTGAGAGAAAAGAAGTGGACGTTCTCAGTGAGCTGCGTTGTGGCTGCGGACCGACAACTGTTATTTTCCACGTAACAATATATATATATATATATATATATATATATATCTTCGATAAGTTACCCGATTCTCGGCCAGTTTCCCAGGGTGGGCGTGAGCCAAAAATTTAGGATCTACATCTACAGTACCGGGCGGCCCACTCGTTAGGAGATTCGCATTTTTTGGTGCCTGGTTGTCCCTTCAGTGGCTGTTCTAAAACGCTTCATTACTCATGCTAATGAGATTTTTTTCCCGACATCAAGCCTATATCTAGTGTCAGTTTTTGCCGAAAGTTCAAGCACCATCGCGGCTCTGTGGTGTAACGCTGGGCTGGCATGCAGGGGAGCCGGCTTCGAACCTCATCGTGTCCTCAATCTGTTTATTCACTTAATTTTAGGGGCGAAGCTCCTTAAAGCGGCACCCGTTCGTCTCTCGTAGTCGTAGTCGTAGTCTGTAACCAGTGTTACATTTTGACCTGCAAGTTCGTGCCGGTGGGAGATTTCTCCTGTGCTTTGTTGAACACTAAAAAGTTTGCGGCGTGCGCGTTAACTAAAAGCCGAATGCTCCTGTCTCTCATTCCCCATTAGCAGCCATTGGCATGTACATTGAGCACTATCTGACAAGAAAGGGTTGCTACGTTATACTTGCTGGGCGTAACCTCCTTGGTTTTAGAAAGGTTTAGCAAGCGTTGGGCCGCAGTGCCATGAATACAGTTAAGTAGTATATACCATGAACTCGAGGTGGTTAAAGGTGGGAAGTAGACACGAAGCGCAATCCGTGAGAAAGTGTGCGTGTGCCTCCTCTCGTTCAGTCTTTGGAATGTCCGCTGAACGGTGGTGCTTCTATATGAGGAAGATATGATGAAAAGATGCGAGATGGTGGTTCTTGGAGTGTTGAATAGATGGATGAACGGACACACAGACAGATGCATGGATGGACGCATGAACGGACGCATCCTGCGTGGGGTAGGTGCCGGCCTCGCAGGGCGCGGTCTACCCTTCTGATGTTCTAGACTATGCAGTCCTAGAGACACTGGGCCAAGAACTCGAGGGTTGAACCTGACCCGACAGAGAATACTTGAGTTCCCGCGCCCCGTGCTTGCGGGCCATGAGTTCCCCTTCTCCTCTGCCTGGCCAGGGCCCCCTCGAGCCGCTGGATCGCCCATTTCTGAGATTGGCAGTCCATTGAGCGGATCCACCGCTCCATCTGCGCTGGCAGGTTTGGCGGGTGGTGCTGTCGTCGGCACCAGTTACTCCGCTGCGAGATTCCCCAGCCCAGCCGCACACATCACCGTCGGCACCGTCGCACGAACCGCCGCCAGGTATCGCTGCACTGTCACACCTGGAGTAGTGTGAGATTCGCTGCTTCTGTTTTACATCGTTCATGCGGAACATACCCACTTCTGGGATTGGCCAAGAGATTAACGGGACGTGGCCAGGGGGTGGTTGAATAGGTTCAACCTGTACCTCTTCACGAAAGTTTTGAGTTTTGTATGTTTATATATGCGCGAATAGACACATTCGAGCACCCACAGGAACATACTTAATCAAAGTGGAACCACTTCACCCCCACCCTTCACGGAAAAAAGTTTGTAAGTATACGCCCCTGGAATGCACGGATTGTACATATTTCAAACGAAAGCTCGTCTGCTCAAACAATGTGATAATCGTGTAATCAATCAATGATTACACGACCAATAATGATCATGTAATGATCAGGTAACATGATGTTGAGCAATGATCTGGTAACCTGATGACTAAATTATTGTGAGGTTATCATCGCAACTACCTCATGATCGATTGAATTTATTGTGCTATCTTTTACAAAAAATCACAATTTGAGTTATTTTTGTAAAAAGTACATATTTAGGGCCCAGATTAAAGAAGAAAGAGAGAGAAGGGGTGGGGGGATTTCAAATACCGCTAAATTAATGACACATTCAACTCAATGGCTCAATGATTTGAAATATTATGAGTGAAAACGCCTCTCAACGAACATTGTTTGTTCGCCAAATTAACCGAATAGAATGCATGCGCCACAATCAGAAACGACAGATGAAACTCGATTTCATGGAGTGATGAGGGAACTAAAGTCACTTCGCTAAAACGGAAAGTTCGTAATATCGAGAGAGATACCTTTTGGTTTCTCGAGTTCTAAAATTTTAACGAATTTATGAGGGACACTTTATTTGCCACTCACACACCTGCGCGTGTGAAAAATTTGCGAGTGTAGCCAGTCATGGAGTTTCTCATGTCCGGGTGATGTCGGCGAGGTGGTCACGTGACTTTATATGGCAAGCTGCCTGTATGTGCACAGCTGAGAACAAATGCGGTGGTAGCACGCAGAATCAGATAGTCGCGAGGAGATGGTAGGCTAAACCATCGAATCACTAAAGCAACCACCGCCGCTCGGCCCATTTGATAGAAAAGGGACGTGAAAGATTTTCCTCGCGTTAATGAAATACTCTTCCTTGGTTGCTATGTCACTATTAGACGACGAAGCGAGCAATAGAAAGGAAAATGATGGGTGTAACTCACGTACCCGCCGCAGCACGTCAGCGCATGGCTTTTTGACGCAGCGCCGCGCCCTCCACCTGCGGAGAAAGAGGGCGCACGGCTACGTGATGTTACGCATCCTCTCTCTTCATAAGGGGAGGGCGCGGCGCCGCGTCGGAATTCCACGCGCTGACGTGTTGTGACGTGTACCTGTTGTCAGGGCTTATTTTAAGAGATATGGAGAGAGCAGAGTGCATCGAGGAACAAATGGGTGATAAAGGAGTCAAAGTCGAAATAAAGAAGAAATGGTCATGGGCAGGCCACGTAGCACGAAATCAAGATAACCGCTGGTCATCAAGGATCACATATTGGACTCGGAGAAAAGGCAAGCGGGGGAGATATAAAGTTAGGTGGGCAGGTGAAATTAGGAAGTTTGCGGGTATAAAGTGGAAGCGGCAAGCACATGTAGACCGAGTTGACTGGTGGAACATGGTAGAGGCATTTGCCCTGCAATGGGCGTATTCAGGCTGCTGCTGCTGCTGCTGCTGCTGCTGCTGCTGCTCATGATGATGATGATGATGATGATGATGATGATGATGATGATGATGATGATGATGATGAAGAAGAAGAAGAAGAAGAAGAAGAAGAAGAAGAAGAAGAAGAAGAAGAAGAAGAAGAAAAAGAAGAAGAAGAAGAAGAATATCACCACTATTGTCGCGACAAGACGCTTCGTAAGCGAGGAAACGCGCAAAAACGAAACGCTCGTGGCGATGACGTTGAAATTCTCGCGTCAAATGCCGTAACGTCATAAATTTTGCCGGGCGTCCACTAGGCCACACGTGGTTTCTAATGAGTGAAAATGGCGTAGATCATCTTCTGAAGGGGCCATAGAAATACCACGTTTGCGGAAATTTAGTGGCGCCAATGTCACGAAAAGACGGAAGAGACACTTTTCAAATGAAGCGAGCTATGCGCGGAGATTTCGGCGCGATATTACAAAAAAATAAAAATAAAACGTTTACCGCGTTTTTTTCTCTCTCTATATCTAAACGTATGGCAGTGAAATCAACGACCATTGAGTTGATCGGTATTATCTGATGTTTAACGTTCCACAACCACGATATGATTTATGAAAGACGCTGTGGAGGAGGGCTCCGGAAATTTCGACCAACGTGCAGTGGCTTCGGACAATATACAGACCTCTGTTACGCCTACAAACCCCGCCGCGGTGGTTTAGTGGCTAAGGTACTCGGCCGCTGACCCGCAGGTCGCGGGTACGAATCCCGGCTGCGGCGGCTGCATTTCCGATGGAGGCGGAAATGTTGTAGGCCCGTGTGCTCAGATTTGGGTGCACGTTAAAGAACCCCAGGTGGTCGAAATTTCCGGAGCCCTCCACTACGGCGTCTCTCATAATCATATGGTGGTTTTGGGACGTTAAACCCCACATAGTGGAGTGAGAAAACGATAAAATACAGGAAAAGATTGAAGACTTGACTTGAGAGTGGCCAACTCTAACTACATTGTTTACTTTCATTTACGAGATAACCGCAATTTAGTCGTGATGTAAGGAAAAAAATCTCTTAATGCATGCAGTTCGCTATGTTATACATCCTGCAAAAAATCTTTTTATCTTCGCATTTAGCGCAGCCTGGAAGATCGCAGAGTAAATGCGAAATTTTGAGAACCAAAATAAAAAAGAAAAAGAGAACCAAAAAAGAAACATTGCATAAACCATAAAGTATGGTGCGCTCTTTTATCACACGGGTTCAAGCATACAACACGTTTGAGTATGCATTGTTGCCGAGGGTTGTGTGCGAGTCAGTGTGAAGAACACGGAAAGTTGATGAAGTAGCCCATATCACAAAGGCCTCACTTCGATTTAACGTTGATAATCGTCTAACGAAAAAAAAGAAAAAAAACTTTGCGTCGGCCGGGAATCGAACCCGGGTCAACTGCTTGGAAGGCAGCTATGCTAACCACTATACCACCGACGCCCGCCGGACAGTGCATTAGCTTGAGTTTTAGGGAAACTTCATTGAAACTGGATCTGTTTCGCTATCCGTAATTTTTGCGACGCGGAAGTTATATTTGAATCTCCCATAGTACTTTGTGATAACTAAGTGCATGCAAAATATTTTCATGTAGGGTGTTGAATACAAAACGCATGAATGCCGTGCAATTTGTTTTACTTATTTAGCGCAAAGAAATAACATCTTGAAAGAAGAACAATGTGCGCATTAATGCGTGGTTCTTGTAGTACTGCACACACACACACACACACACACACACACACACACACACACACACACACACACACACACACACACACACACACACACACACACACACACACACACACACACACACACACACACACACACACACACACACACACACACACACTTTATCTCTCTCTCTCTCTCTCTTGCAACGGGGCGCAAAATATTGGCAAAGCACGTTGGGGGGGGGGGGGGAGTAGTGTAAGAGGTTTCGCAGGGGGCCTTCTAAATGCCGATGGCGAAAAATTGCACATCCTAACCCTGTGGTTCTTCATGCCATCTACCCTGAACGGTATCCAAGTGCGGATTGCCCCGCTTGTGGACTGTTAGCCTCATTCAATCATGTGTTGTGGGAATGTGAAGCAATTGGCCCCGCCCTCAGCGAGGACAGGTGGGCTGCGCTCTTACGCAGCCCCGAACTTAAGGATCAAACCCTGGCCGTTCAGAGTGCCCGTGAACGGGCCGCCAAGCTCGGCTTGACGGTACCTACGTGGGATTAGCCGGGTGGCGCGGGGTCTCCCCTGCGTCTTCTCAGGACAAAAATAAAGTTTTAATCAATCAATCAATCAGTCGGTGACAATAAAAGCTCAGAAAACACAGACCTTGAATAAATAAATAAATAAATAAATAAATAAATAATGATTGATTATTCATGAGTAAATAGCCAAATAAAAATTAAGGCAGCCTCGCCCTATAGTGGTGTCAGGCCTGAAGGAAGTGCGAAGCTGGCTGGCCGCCTTTGTTTATTTTTTACTTTTCTCTATTACTTTCTTTCCTTTCACCTCGCTCTCTCTGGTTTTCGCTATTTATTTATTTTTTTCCTCAGTTGCTTCTCATTTTCTTTCCTTCTCTGTCTATCTATTTCTTTCTCTTTCTCACTTTTGCTTTGCTTATTTTCCTTTTCTTTTCTCCACTTTTCGCGTTTTTCTATTCTTTGTTCTCGTATATATTTATTTTTCTCTGTTTACTTAATTCTCCCTGTGTGTCGTGCCCTTTCTTTCTTTTTTTTCTTTCTTTCTTTCTTTCTTTCTTTCTTTCTTTCTCTCTTTCTTTTTGCGCTGTTATCTCGTGCCCGTCAGAGTGTAAATAGGGACATGTTTTTTTTGGGGGGAGTGAGGCACAATAATAAATAGGAGACGAAGAGGAAAAAAAACGATGAAGAAGGCGCGCCATTTCATCGTGACGAAGTGTTTTGTTCGATGTTCACGACAGCGGCAACGCAGCGCCTAAAAGGACTCGCTTGACGCGGCGAAACGTGCACCAAAACGCATACCGCTCCGCTAAAGCTCTGCGCAGTTCGTGAAGTGTTGCACTGATTCTCAGATTCGCCCATCTTTGGGCAATCGAGGACGCCGTACGATGACGCGGCCACTACATGACGTCTTCTCGTGGCGTCAAGCTCAAGTAACAAATTTTGTTGATCAGTTGATCGATATATGGGGTTTAACGTCCCAAAACCACCATATGATCATGAGAGACGCCGTAGTGGAGGGCTCCGGAAATTTCGACCACCTGAGGTTTTTTACCGTGCACCCAAAACTGAGCACACGGGCCTACAACATTTCCGCCTCCATCGGAAATGCCGCCGCCACATCCGGGATCCGAACCCGCGACCTGCGGGTCAGCAGCCGAGTACCTTGGCCACTAGACCACCGTGGCGGGGCTTGTTGATCAGTGACGAGATGACGGGTCACACGATGTGACTCGCTCGCTGGTCAGGTGGGTTGTTTGAGTACGCGGACGGGCGCCGCAGAACCAAGAAGGTGTGGCCTTCACTGCTCAGTTGTAAAGAGAAATCGGGCTATTGTGGTGTGACAGTAGACGAAACGGTGTATACACCGCTGCACTCGAGCGCGAAATGACGCACTTGATGTTGCTGGCCAGTTCGCACGTTCGTTTAATGTTTATGTCACGAAAACGACACAATTTTGCGCCTCCCTGGGCGTTTATCATACACGTAAAATTAATTCGTCCGAGAAAACCCTATCTCCTGGCGGCCAGGTGAAAGAAGGTTCTCGAGTAAATATGAATTAACTTCAGAACTCGGGACGCGGAGCAAGAAACTGTGTGTGTCGGGGGGGGGGGGGGCGGTTGGCGCATGTACGCACCTAAGACGTAAACGTAAAAATTCCCGGGCGTGGGGAGGAATTATTGGTTTGAACTTCCCGCGCTACTCCACGGTCCGAATTCATGCGCTCTACCTACAGGAGGCCCAAAAGGGTGCGAGATGCGGACAGCGAAGCCACCGGGGAACACGCGCTCGATGCCTCCACGAGTCTTCAATTCGATATGAACAGTGAGGGGAATTTACAGCTGCAAATGCTTCTTGGCAAGAAAATGTTCACCGTCCTTGAAAAAAAAAAGCAACATACAGATGACATTTTGAGTGTTAAATGCAAAAAAAAAAACATCAACAACAATGTTTTAACCGTGATAGTTCAGCATATATAAGAAGGCTTTAGTATATAGTCTCTTTGGTCCTGACGTCATTAAATAACTACACTCTGTGCCTGTCTTTCCTCGAATTGATTGATTGACATGTGGGGTCTAACGTCCCAAAACCACCATATGATTACGAGAGACGCCGTAGTGGAGGGCTCCGGAAATTTCGACCACCTGGGGTTCTTTAACGTGCACCCAAATTTCTTCGGAATCTCATAATACTCTAGCGGGCTGGACGTAGCTGAATCAAGTTATCTGCGTCACGTCACTTGTTAATCACAACACCGTAGCGCTGAGGCAACATTTTTTATTCACTCATATGTCGTCCGATCCGTGTATGCTGCGTCTCAACTATGGACTTACTATGACAGTGACCGCGATATCTGCTAAAATGGCGGCTCCAGTCGCAGTAGCGAGGGCCTTTGTACCGCCGCGGGCTATATGCATATGTTAAGAACGTGTTTTTTCAAGCGAGTCGCGATCGCACGAACACTCCAACTTCGTCCGCATAACACGCAGACAAAGTCTCTCGCCCAGAGCGAAACATATAAAGCGATATGTCTATCTATCCACCCTGGAGATATTTGAAACCACTTAATGATTGAAGATAAAACGAAGTGAAGGACGCGAGGAAAGCGTTTCGCTATGCTATCGGGTGTGCATTGAAAAAATAAAACGAAACTTTTCTTCCCGCTATTTATCTATCACTAAAAATATACGCGGTCGCGCATCTGCAAAGGGCGCTCGACTGGAGTCGCCGAGATTTCCTTGCCTCCGTTATATGATTATCGCCACGTTCAGTCATCCTGCGCGTGTGTTCACGGCCATGTAGTACGCAGCCGCTGCTGGGCGTTTTCGTTCCGTTTTCATTTTGTAACTTTTTTCTTTCTGGCCTCCTCGTCCACTTCTCCCATCCTCTTCATAGCCCGTGGGGGAAGCGCCTCCTAAAGGCGGGGCTTTCCTGCAATGGCGCGATATCGTCGTACGTTTCTTTTTCCTTCCTTTTCTTTTACATTTTGTGACGTCATATCCACGTGTAATGGTCAACATAGAGAAAAGGGAAACGCAAATTGCAGCGTTCGAGGAACAAAGAAAATGTAATAAAGAGAGAGAGAGAGAATAAAAAAGGCGTATTACGTCTGCGTACCACGTGGTATTCCGAGCGCACTGATGGACGGAGAGCGGTTTGCAACTGCTGTTTCTTGCCTGTTGCTCGATCAGCCGTTCGACCGTTAGCGTCACTACGTATTGTGCGCCTGGGAGGGAGCAACAACAACCTTGACCTAACGTGATGTGCAGAGGCGAATTGGCGATCTAAAAGCCAGTGTTGTTTGGGTGATCCGCGCGGAGGAGATTCAGCTCGAAGCGAACGCGCGCGTCGTCTGCTTCACCGCCGGCATCGTCTGGTACAAAAGACTGACTTCCAGCCGGCTTCTGTTGCGTCAGATTGCCGTCTACTCGAAAACCGTGAGTTCTGTTTTGATTCTGTCAAAGTAATTTCATTGCTTTGGGAGCTGTTTTTTGTTGTTAAAAGCTTGCGATGGCTTGTTCTTCATTCATTTTTCACCAATATTTTGTTGCAAATGTCACACTGAGGCTTCAGAGACCGCATCGGAATACTTGGTGATCAGAAATTGATTGACAAACTACATGCATTAAGCTTTCGCTGTTTACTTAACGATTTACCCTTCTGAATGAACGCAAAACACTGCTCAAAGGGGGCTAACTCGACAAAGAGTAAGTTTCTCACTAAAACTGAAGCAAAACCACTGATTGAGTAAAGTCGCGTAGGGGTCTCTGAGCACAACAGAAAGACGCGCTTTCAACACTTCCCGCTGTACCTATGTGCTTGTGCTATTGATATGAAAAAAAAAAAACGCAACATTTTCTGAGCTATGTGTACAAAGTAGCTCCTTAAACGCTTTGTAGGCGTCTTTACTCGTATTCTTGCAACTGCCGATCTGACAGATTATATGACCACTGCGGATCGCAAAGGGTGTGTAATAATAATAATAATAATAATAATAATAATAATAATAATAATAATAATAATAATAATAATAATAATAATAATAATAATAATAATAATAATAATAATAATAATAATAATAATAACAATAATAATAATAATAATAATAATAATAACAAAAGTCTGTGGGTATATATACGTAAACCAGTTATTCATTCTAGTTGGGAAATTGCTAAACAGATTTTGAGTTACAAAACGTGGCCCCTTTTGAGTAGCAGTCACGGAGAGGGAATAAACATTTTTATTTTGAATCGTATCGTTCGCTGATATATTTTGCGGTGATAATGATTTTCTAAATGTATTTTTTTGTCCCTGAAACGCTAGAAGTGTGCTACGTTTATTGTGCTACGTATAATAAATGAAATCTTGGTTTATGTGTGGGAACTTACCGCACCGGATACGCTGTATATAAATCGTAGCTGCTTTTATATGCGGGATGGGGAGAGGGAGCTGGATCAGTTAGCAGCCCACCTACTAAAACGTTAGCTTAGGCTCATTGTTTTTCTCTTTTTTTTACAAACGTGTGCAGCGCATAAATAAAGATGAATAAGTCGTCCTACTTTCCGTGATGTGGAATTGCGTTTGTAAATGCGCAGCTTTCAAACGTACTTCAGTTCTCGCTGAATGAATGAACGAATGAATGAATGAATGAATGAATGAATGAATGAATGACAGCTGACTGGAGGCAACGCATACGTACCTCCTGTTTGCGTTTTGCGTATCGACCGATAGAGTCGATGCACCATTACAAGGTCACACTACTGCAGAAGCTTTCATCAATGAAAGACTATATATTGCCAGCAGGGATTATTTTTGAATACAGACCTCACGAGCTGCCGCAGTGGTGGGATACGAGTGCATTAGTGGAACTCTCACGGCAGACCTGCGTATATGCGACTGTAATCTCGACATACTTAGTATGACGTATTCAGTTTACTGACAAACGTCATGTCATGCTGCAGTGAATGGCACTGATTGTGATCACGTGGTTTGTTTATTTCTTTCTCTCTCTCGTTTTTTTTTTTTTTTTACAGCGAAAGATTTTATGAGATCACATCACGGGTCTCGTGCGCACCGTAGTTGTCCACCGCCGCCGGGGTTCGTAACCACTATCGTATGAAATAAGAATAAAAAACTCAGTAAATAAAAAAAACACCGAGAACACAATGTGATTGGAAGCCGGGTCCCCTGCCTACCAGCCTATAGTACTCTACCATTGAGTCACGCCAGTTTCTTTTTTGCCTTATAGGAGTATACTTTTGGTACTTAGCCACGCCGCTGCTTGGAACTACTTTGCAAACTGGCCTTAGGCAGGCTTTATGCTGAGAAAGGAATCGCAATAATATGAGTAATAAAGCGTTTTATAACAGCAAAATAACAACCAGGTGTCCCACAATACGAATTGTGCAACGAGTGGGCCGCCGAATGCTCCAAACCTTTAAAAAAGCTTGACCTTGTCCACCTATTCATACCCACTGTGGGAGATTGTGGGCATCACAAACTCTTCTGGCGTGATTCTTCATCGTCGATCGTCATTATCCGCAACACACACAAAAAAGCACGAAGTTTCTTGCAAGTTTGCAGCGGGTACCACGCTTCTCCGAAGAATGACGAAGGATGGCATAATGAAAGCCTGCCTTACAGAATGTATAATGGCGTAGTGGATGCCTTGCAAGTGTGCTTGCAGCAGATATAGCCAAATAGCGATATAAAAAGGGGGAGGGGGGAGGAGGGGGCTCTCAAAGGCCTATTCCAGCTTTCGCTGTGACAGTGCTGTGAGCTCTGAGCAGGCCCGGCGTTTTTTTTTTTTTAGTTCCAGGTAACATTCGAACTTTTCTTTGCTATCTCCGATATCTCTTAACCTCCCTGCCTTTCCTTGCATTTTTATCTTTCTCTCTCTCCGATATATCTCACTCTCTTTCTGACTTATCTTTGTATACTTCTTCCCTAATTACGTGTGTAGAGTAGCCAACCATAGTTTTCTATGCATACAATTTCTCTGGCTTCCATCTTTCTGTCTGCTTCGTTTCTTGCAGCCTCCCTCTTGCTCTCACTTCGCAAAGGTAGTCTCTCAATGTTATCTCAAATCGCAAATGCTATCTCCGCGATATGTCGAAGATGGCTAAAAAATTGCAAAATAAGTTGTGGCGGAAAGGTAAAGAACGGGGTAATTGTCAACCGCCCGTTTGTAGCACAAATTCATAAGAAAATCCAAGCTATAGGCTGTGGTCCCAGGTTCGATCCCCGTACTAAGAAGGATTTCTTTTTTTTTTTCTTCGACCAAGACTCTCTCTCCCCTCTTGCAGAAAGCCGAATTGATGTCCTCCTGGCTTCGAGCTACAGACGGATAACTGTGAATTATTCGTTTCGTAACCCAGTAGAGCTTAATCATTTCCATACAACTGGGCATCACAATAGGTCCGTATGAAGTACACGTGACGCGTATCGCGCTCTGCCGTCTCGCGGTTTGCAAACAATGATTTGATGCCGGATCCGCGTCGCGGGGAGGCGGGAAGTGGATGACGCGCGGCGCATCCTCGTGCGGGAAAGAAATCGATGTACGCGTACGTGTGTACATACCGAAATACGGAAACCCGTGGCGCGTGGATGTTGTCTTGCTGTGTCTGTACACTTCGTGGTTGCAAGCTCGAGGACTCCTCTACGCGTAACATTTTCATTTTCGCGGTGCCACTAAATTATCTCGTAGGGTTACTTACTTCAATGCACGCTAGAAACGACCTTTAATATATTTCGCTCGGCAAAAGTGTCGTTCACAACGTCTCTTTTATTGCCACTGTGCCGCTAAACTGAGGTTCCTAGAAGTTTAAGGCACTGAAAGCAGTTCATGTATTTTTTTAAATATAGGTTACAGAAGCCGTAAAACACGAATGAACAAATAAATTGGTTTATAGAACATTTTATGTCCTTCTATAAACATTGAAATGTTTTCTTCATTTTTCCTCTACAGTATTAACACGCAATTCATACCTTTAATCTAAAAGGTACGTGTAGCCATAGGATAAATAAATAAATAAATAAATCAATAAATAACTTGCAAAGGAGTGGAGCATCCGTTCCAATGGTGTTGCACAACACCTGCTATAGTTTCAACCTTTTACCTTATATGTGACGTGACTATAAATTACTTCGAGAAACATAGGAGGTACCCCAAAAGCTGTAATAAATAGCTTTTTTTTTCTGTAATACCGCGGGAAGGCTGTCGATTGGCAATCCAGCGATGGAAAGGGTTGTTTGGGTTGGCTTTTACTAGATTTATATTTACGAAATAGTTACTATACAGTATATAGTTTAAGACAATTATTGATGTACCCCATATTTTCCATGGCTTAATTGTCTATTGGAATCACTGGGTTGTGTCTAACAAAAGAAACGAGCCCCTGGTTTTTTTTTTTTATTTTCACTTTCCCCAATCAGCTCGCATGCTCACAAGATCTCGCAGGCTGTACAGGTGAAATGAGAATTGTTTGAAACTGGTCAGCTGCTTTTGTACTACTTCACGATAACATTATCGAACCGGAGCATGCAGTCATTGTTAGCCAAAGATAATGGTTCCCGATATGAGATATAATTATCGCACGACCACGTAGCGCTGGACACATTTTTACAGAAAGCGCATGGTTTTGCGTAACTGCGCGTGGTTATCCCTGTCGTATATCAGCGTCAGCTCACTCTGTAGCGGCGAGAACATGAAGTGTGCAGAGCTTGCATATCAGCACAAAAAATCAGTACGCTCAGAGCAAATCAATCAATCAATCGATCAAATATTCATTAATTTAATCAATCATAAGACAGTAACACTACTGAGTCGAGAGATGGAAGCACGGGTGCTTTGCGAGCAAGCGGGGCGAAAATTCTCTCTCGCATCTGGCCTTCAGTGCGTTGTGCATTCGACATGATGAAATAGTATGCATTCGAGCTTTCAGGTAATTCAAAATTAATCAATCAATTTACAACGAATTATTTTTTTTTTCAATATGCGCACTTGAGGAATGTGTGCGGGATTTAGGGGCTAGCGGTGTGCATTAACTGTAGCGTTTTATACATGCTCACGTGTATACTTTAGTGGTCGGCGAAGAGACACGCTTGACCGACAAACTACTTTCGTTCTTTTTTTTCCTCCGTCATTTATTTAACGGCGACATTCGACCTTCGCAATTACCACAGACGAGCACGATTTTCCTCTTTGCACTGGATGGAGGAAGAAGTATACCGCTGGTCATGGTATAGTATAACGAGCGGTATAACGAGAGCCAAATGTCCCACATCGTTCGTCTCTTCCAGCACGAGCATTTCTTTTACCAATCTTAATCATCAAAACACTTTCCTTACTTTCTGAAGGCGCACACGAATAGTATCTGATATACCCACAAGCGTCGAGTTTCATACAATAACATCTAGAGGGTAATCTGGCGTAGACACTAGCGCCGGATTCCCCTCTGGCTGTTGTTGTATGAAACTCTATGCTCACAAGCATATACCCACTACGCGTCCAGGGGTAACATGCGTATTTCTGCACATTGTTGATTGATTGATAAGTGGGCTTTAACGTCCAAAAACCACCATTTGATTATGAGGGTGCCGTAGTGGAGGGCTCCGGATATTCACTCCACCTGGGGTTCTTTATTGTGCACCCAAATCTGAGCACACGGGCCCACAGCATTTCCGCCTCCACCAAAAATTCAGCCGCCGGAGCCAAGATTTGATCCCGCGACCTGCGGGTCAGCAGCCGAGTACCTCAGCCGCTAGACCTCCGCGGCGAGGCCGTCTGCTCATTGTTGATGCTATTCCTAATTATTATTATAAATCTATAGTCTTTGCGCTTATTAATTGGCGGGCTTTAAAAAAAACACTCGTCGCGTTTTTTCACGACTAGTGCATGTGATTGAGTTTATCCTTTTATCGCGCAATATTACGGGCGAGGACGCTCCCCTGCGTGACATTAGTCTATAGGTTTTTTTTTTTCTTTAACAGTTTCGATCAGGTGTTTGGCTCTTTAGAAAAACACCTGCTTTCAACAAAGATGTGCTGGATATTATTCCCACTTGAAGTAAAGGTTCTAGTTATTTATTCGCATCTATCTCGAATTTTCGCTCGCAGACAACGTTGATTTTTCTCTCACAACCAACGACGCCGACTCCGAAACCGGAATTTATGTGAAACGAGCTCTTTAACGCTTTGGCATTGAAAAAGGAAAGCGAATTCTGGGGTTGTATTCACAACGGCAGTAGGTCGTAAGTGGTCTCTGCGATTGGCTGCTCCCCTTCGCTTATGAAGTCCCGCATAAGGATTAGCGGAACTATTACAAATAATTATAGCGTTAATAAGAGAGATTTTTAAAAACGCGCCCTAATCGATTCGCTTTTTTCTTCTTGTCGCGTTTGGCTCTGTTTTTATTCTAAGCATCCCGCGGAGTACTCATAGCGAAATAGGAAACCTGAGCATGGGACACTTCCCGGTTGCATCGATGGCTGTGTGCGCGCAAGGCCGCCCAGTTGGATGTAGAAAACGGCAACAACGCAATGTAAGGCGAAGAAGCAACTAACACTGACAACAACGAAACAAGGGACAAGGAATATGAAGGAACACAGATTAGTGCTGAACTTGCAATTGAAGTTTATTCCCGAAATGGAGCAGAATATAAAGAAAAAAAAAGAGACACGTGAACGAAAGATTGAAGATCAATATATTGCAGATTGCTGGGCTGTATTGTGTGGTCCTCTTTCTCTTCATTCAGCTAGTTCCAACTATATACACGTTACTTTATGCAAAAAAAATCGCAAGGAGGAATCAACCTATATATACGTCTCTTCCAGTGGTCATCCGCACGGGACAAATAGTGCACTTCTTTTTTTCGTCAAGACGATGGACGGGCTGCTCACGCAGTTATTGCCGAGTCTCCAAATTTCTGCTGCCTCAATTATCTCACGTGCGATTTAAAGTGTGGTTCCCCTTTTGCTTTTTATATATATTGATCTGCAACCTTTTGTTCCCGTGTCGTTTTTCTTTATGTTCTGCTTCGTTTCGTAAATAACCTTCAGTCGCAAGTTCAGCGCTCATCTGCGTTCCTTCCTCGTCTCTTGTTGCGCTGTTGTCGGTATTACGGACCGCCAACTCGCCCAAACATTTGCTCTCAAAATAAGCAAGCACAGGGAAGGGCTTCGGCACTCTTTTCGGCTCTTGTTTCTTCGCCTTGCGTTACGTTGTTGGCATTTTGTAGTAAATGCACCAACCAGCCCAGCAACATGCTTTCACCTGTTGTATTAAGGTGTACAATGAGTATCCACAAAGTTGGCGTAGTGAACGCTTATTATTATGTTTCGCGGCAGAGCGCGAGGTCGTATCATCGATTCTGCGCCGCGGCGGCATGCATTCCGTGCTTGAGCAGGAACGCGACAACACTATTTCACATAGATCTAGGTGCATACGTAAGTACCCCCGAGTGGTTATACAGCGCGGAGTTAGTACCGTAGCTGCTAAACCTAATGGGAGCACACCTTTAATCAGCGTCAAGTGTGTGGAAGACGTTCTCTTTTTAGCGGAAGTGCAGCGTGCGGAGAAGTACTGACGTTAGCCACTCCTATGGGAAAGTCCGTGCTTGTTTTTCAGCCCACTGCCTTCCTCCACACTTTTTCTGCGTGTTCAAACTGTTGATGTAGGGTTGTTCCAGCTTCGCTCAAGCCCGTTTATACATCGCTAGCAAACCAGGGTGGTTTAGACGCTTCAATGAAGAGAGATTGCGTAGTCCTATCACGTGTAACGAAGTGAGAAAGAGAGAGAGAGAGAGAGAGAGAGAGAGAGAGAGAGAGAGAGAGAGAGAGAGAGAGAGAGAGAGAGACGCTAACGCATATGCTTACCATAGTAGAGTTCCAAGTATTCTAAATCGTTAACAACTTTTTCTAAACATACAGCCCGTTAGACCTTGCATAGAATGTTTCTAGGTGGTTAAGCCACACTGAACGGGTTTCAACTTTCCAATAGTAGCGTACCGAGTGCTCTAAATCGTTAACAAATTGTTCTAAACACGTTTCTGGCATGAATATACACTTTTGGTGATCTGTGTTAAGCTTTCCCGCAGCTCCAGTTGCCAACGCCATTGTTCCTTGATTCTTATATATGAGGGAAACCGTTCTGTAATGAAAGCTGAATATGGCGTGCAAAACGCCAGAATTTTATTTCGTTACGCGGTCGTATTTGGGCGCACGAAAAGAAAGGTGCAGTTGTGTCGCTTTACCCTTCTCTATCGCTCGTCCTGTTCACGTGGTGGCTCATGTTAAAGAAGATTTATTACTAGTTAGATGAAGTAGCACAGGAATAGAAGAGTTGCTTTCACGGTGAGAGCTATAAGCGCGCACAGAGATTTCTCGCTCGAAGTATATTGGCAACCGAGAAAACTGAAGGAAGAATAAATGGAGAGAGTTATTAACTTCGAAGCACCAATACGTAGGCATTGTCTACATTGAAACTTCTTTTCTCTATTTCTCCAATTTGATGGCTTCAAAAACACACAGACCGTGCTTGTCTCAGTGGTTGCAACCTCCAGACTGCCAAAAGAGAAATAAAGAAAACAGAAAAAGAAAAAAAAGAGAGAAAAAAAAAGAGAAAGACAAAAAGAAAGAAGGAAGGAAAGAATGAAAGAAAGAAAGAAAGAAAGAAAGAAAGAAAGAAAGAAGTGAGGCGATTGAAGCTCAAGAAAAGAACTGCCGACGAGTAAGTGACGTCTAGGTCGCGATTGACGCACTCGCCAAGGCTTTGACGTCTCCGGCGGCGTTGATGTTGGGGCGGGGCTTTTTAGTTGATGCTTATTATACACGCACACATTATTCCGCGCCGTTTTTCGCCCAAGCTGCGCATGCACGATGAGCTTTCGGGGCTAATTGTACGCCTTGCTCCCTGCCCGACAGTGCGCGTCTAACTTTTTTTCCTCCCTTGAAGTCTGTGATTTGACCCACGATGACAAGCAAGCAGCTCCTTATAAGAGGCGAGGGGTTTTTACACAACCAAGAGACAGCAGCACTGCAGGCTACGTCTTCGCAATGCGTCCTCCTGTATATACCAGTGGGAGGCCATTCACCTGCAGGCGAAACAGTGCTGGGCATGTCTGGAAACTATTATTACCGCGTCGTCATAGTGATGTTTACTAAAATAAATATAAATAAAGGCACGTATGCTCCAGAGGAAGTCCACTGAGGTTGTCGACCGCGGCAACCTATATAACTGTTCTGACAATGACTCTTTTTTTATTTATTCTTTATTCAAGAGTTACCCAGCATTGCCCTAGGGCGCTACAGCGGGGGGGGGGGGGGGGGGCTTACAACAGAGATACAAATATGTCTTCATTTGCACAACATACTTGTTCTTCAGAGAGCTTGTTCCATTCGGCTATACACTTCGGAAAAAAGAATTCTCAAACATGCACGTCCTGGGCCGGTGTTCACGGATTTTGTGTTTGTGATCATTACGCATAGAAACATAAAAAGTGTACTTAAATAATTATCTTTTTTTATGCCTACCTTGTTGTTATATATTAAAAAAACAGTTTTAGCCTTAACCTCCGTCGTCGTGAAGACAAGAATTCGCAAATTCATTTTTTTCCCGTCATTTTGACACTTCCCGTTCTACGGTACCTGCCCAGTACGTACCTGGCTGCTCTGTTTTGGATACCTTCTATTCGAGAAATGAGACTGGCTTCCGAAGGGTTTGGCAAACGTACTCTAATGATGTAACGGATTCGGCAAAATCTGGTGCAATTTCCTTTGCGAATTCATTTTCATATGTGAATTCTTATGATGGAAAAACCGAGTACAGTGAAACAGAAGTGAATTGAACTGGAAAAAGTTTGCCAGAGAATTGCCTATGAAGGGCAGTGGAGCTGTAAATTTGGAGAGGTGAGTATCCACTCCACGATTAGCTCCTTCAAGGCGTCGTTGTTACACGTGCGTATCTTTCGACGCGTTCTCAATAAAAGAAAAAAGAAATACTACCAGGCGGCAACCTTTGCCCAAACGTCCACACGTCTTAAAGCGTCCGTTTCGCTCAGATCATCCATCCGTACCAAAAATGGCTATGCTGGAGTGTACTAGTAGCTTTGCGACGCGTGGCAGCCTATAGCATGGCTGTAACCATATATGGAGTTTCCTAAACTCTATGGCTGTAACAGCGCGTTGGTTGCCTACGCTCCCCCCGAGAAAAAATTGCGGCCGGTGCTTTATCAAGGGATCTTAGCGGCCGGCCAACATGGAGAAGGGCACGACGCGTGTTTCGCTCCAGTCGAGCCGTGGTGTTCCACAACTCTCCAACACGGCGGGAGTGTGCGACCTTCGCCCAATTTCTGCGGACAATAAGCGACGCTTGTCTGCCTTGCACACCGCTTTCTTTGATTCCGCTTTTACCGATAACTTCTACAGCTACCACATTGGTCTGCTTAGTCATTGAGTGTGGGCGGGAGTCATCGGGCTGGAAATGCACGACCAAGCGTCAGCGTGGATGCATGCGGCAAAATACGTAGCTCAAGCTGTCTTGTATGTTAGTGTGCAGTAAACAGTCAACTATTTCGGTAAGAACACGTTTTACTTTCGTGTTATAACCGATTCCTAGCGTCGTCACGCCGGCTATAATAAGCATAAGCAGAAGCGGTGTATGCATAATAATGTAATAATCATAAGTGGTATATGCTTATATTCGTTGCCGTGATTGGGCTCACTGAATATCCTAAACCCGCACCCTAGATCCATTCCAACAAAATGAACCAATTAATGGAATTATACATATTTAACTGCTCGGTGAACGTATGAAAGAGGAGGAGATGTTACCAGGTCGTCATAAATCGAGTCTGTATTCCTCTGAGTGCTTCGAGTCCATGAACGACCATCATGATTGTGGTAACATTCAGTACCGCCACGGGTTAGCTTGTGCTCGTATTTTGAAGGTATCGCGTGACTAGATGTGTGGTGCAGGTTTTAAAGTAACCACCAGAAATGAGGAAACGGTCTTCCTGGTGGATCTTGCTCTAGTCTTCGTAGAAGTCCTAATAAAGAAAAAAGGGCAGCTATGACAGTTTCCACTGTGTGTAACGAAAAATAGTAAGAAAAAAAAACTTTTTCGGCAAAGTGGATGCACAACGGCGTCAGACATGCCGAATACAGTAAAATACCACATAAAAGAACGTCAGTTAAACGAAATATTCAGTTGTACGAACTGAAAATTCATCATTGGACCCAGTGCTACAGCGCTAAGTCTAGAAGAAAGAGTACAAAGTAAATCTCAGTTCTACAAACATATTTTGTGACACCATTCAATGCCTCGCATGTCATATTAATCAAAAATTGCCGCAAAGACTGGGTACAGACAGCGCGTGACTACCAATTGTAACGTTGGTTAAGAAAACAACACGATTTTTTGCCGAAGGAGCATTGATGCACTTCGAAAAAGTGAAGTCCTTCACTGCAGTGCAGAGTATTGTGTTGGAGAAGGTCTGGAGAACTTGGACACTGTGACTCAATTCATGACCACTGCATTCATAAGTGCACTAGTGCGGCAAAATATTGCTTCATTTCTTAAAACATGCTGAAGAAGCAGTAATTACCATTTGAGTAAGCAGCTCTACATATAAAGAGATTCAAATTTCATTTCATCGAGTGATGTTTTATTTAGCGCCTGATAACAAGTTTCAGCATACCTATTTCAGTTTAACGAACTTTGATGTTAGCGAACTTTTTCCCGGGGTGCCTTGAAGTTCGTTCAAGGGAAATTTCGCCGTATCGTGATAGCTAGACGCGTAAGGAAATGCTCTTGAAAGTGTATGTTCTCAATATCGCGGCTGAAAACTAGAGAAATGGAATACGGTCGACTGAGAAGAAAATGAAAAAAAAAAGATGGTCATCGCCTTCGAGCCGTACTGCACAAATGCGTGCGTGACCTTATAGGATTATTTTTACTTATAGTTTTTCGGTGCTGTGTTTCTTCGTTGGTATTTAGTGTTTTTTTTTTAGAATTTTCCTTTATTGCTCAAGTATTGTTCCTCGTGAAGGCAGAGTAGTTCACGCACATCACACCTGTGAGCGTACAATGAACCACGCGAAGCGGCGAGCTCCTGTCCGTACAAGTTATAGCGGCACGGAGCGCACCCAGTTCACGACCGCAAGGATTATCAGTCGCGCCGCTTCCTCAATCTTTTACGGACATTGTTCGACGCGCCAGCTCGTTGTTTAACCTGGTGAGTTCAGGCCTGCGGGAGTTATGCGGGATGTGACGCCGCGAAACCGACTCTTGTCGCAACAGTGATGTGACGCTTCTGCTGAACTATAGTAATTGGGAAAGGGCTCCTGAAAGTTCTTACTTTCTTGTTTTCGTAACGCGAACCTTTTTCAGGCAATACCAGCTTCGCTTGGATGGATATGTGGGACTTGGACTACTGGCACATGTACTTTACATTTTTTATTCGATCTTAATCGGCTTCCGATCGACACGCTGACAAAGCTTTACGGCGAAAGCTGTCCAAGGCTATAAGAAATGAAAAAAAAAAAGACAAAACTGTCCAGCAGTGGTGTCACAAGTGGTCTCCACTGGCTGTGCTATTAGTTACGTCGTTCTCAGGGTCGTACTAAAGCACGCGCCATTCGCTCCGTTGTGAGTGACGTCGCCCATCCCGTCACAGCCGGGGCGCCGAACACGCGCGCATCAGTTTCTACCGAAACCTTCCACATGAGAATCTTCCACATGAAACCTTCCACATTTCGACCAACTGGCGTTCTTTAACGCGCATTGAAATGGCACAGTACACGCGCCTCTACCATTTCGCCTCCATAGAAATGTGACCGCCGGAATCGAACCCGTGACCTTCGCTTCAGCAGCCGAGCACCCTATAGCCACTGATCCACCGAGGCGGACTAGTACAATATTGCCAATGATTTTTTTTTCTTTCTTACTCTGCATAGCCACCAAAACCCCATCTTTACGTTTGTCCTACGGCCCCCGTTGAGACAGAGCCATGCAACTCGGCCTTCCGCCTCATAAGGAGGCCGACTTCTGATCTAGAGCACTGTCATGGTATAAGCGTATTTTACACCAGTCCTTACACTGTGGGCATGGGTCCCCGTAACTGGAAGCTCTCGTAGCGTAAAGTTTGCCGAAATATATAGGCTATATTGAGTTTATTTCCTTGCTCTCTGACAAATTTCTGAATCTCACATAAAGGTCATGCAAGGAAGTAAAGAACGCCCGTGAAGCACTTTGATAATTACTTCATCGTAAAATGACTAGAGCAGAGATGTTAACCAGATCAATAATTGTGGCTATTGCAGTTATGAAGAATGTGCAGAAATTTATGTAGAAGAGTTCGTGAGTGTAAGTTGGTGGTGAAGAAATGTGTAGGTTTACCGAACATCCCAGTGACAAAGCGTAGGCTCTTGAGGCCCACGAGACCGCTTTAAGCTCTCCTATAGTAGAGTACCCTGTACTCTAAGGGCCAAACCTCATAAGCGCGAAAATGCACGCGACAGCGACGAGCGACGCGACGTAGATCGTCTTCACGCGATCAGTCGCTAGCGCAGGCAAACCTCATTCATGCGACGGCTTCGGCGAGCGAATTCCACTGTTGCTGGCATGAGGCCGTCTACTCGCACCAAGAAAACCGCGTAGCGAGCGGTATGTAATTAAAAATAAAATATATTGTTGTATAATGGAACGGAAAGTGTTTATGAATACCTTGCAGCACTTTTTTTATATGCACATGCGTAAACATTGCTTTATTTCTTGTTGCGCATACGTGACTCGGGCAGGGTCACGTGCACCTACGTAGTCTTTGTCTTTTCCGGTTTTTCGCTATTGGCTGCTTGAGCCCAGCACTTCCGGGCGATGAGTGACGGTTTTCTCGAGAACCGAGCCATCGCGCGAAAACGAGCACGCGACACGTCGCGCGAACGCCCCGTTTCGTCGCTCATAGCATCGCTTGTCGCTGTCGCGTGCATTTTCGCGCTTATGAGGTTTGCTCTTAAATCGTTACCCACTTTTAGGGGCGAAGCTCCTTATAGCGGCACCCGTTCGTCCCTCGTAGTCGTAGTAGTAATGTGTAATCATGTCTTACATTTTGACCTCCAAAGTGGTGCCGGTGGGAGATTTCTTCTGTGCGTTGTTGAACAATGAAAATTCGCAGCGTGCGCGTTACTAAAAGCCGAATTTTCCCGTCTCTCATTCCCCCTTAGCAGCCAGTGGCATGTACATTGAGCACTATCTAACAAGAAAGGGTTGCTACGTTATACTCGCTGGGCGTAACCTTCTTGGTTTTTGAAAGGCTTAGCGAGCGTTGGACCGCAGTGCCATGAATACAGTGAACTAGTATATACCATGAACTCGAGATGGTTAAAGGTGGGAAGTAGACACGAAGCGCAAGCCGTAGGAAAGTGTGCGTGTGCCTCCTCTCGTTCAGTCCTTGGAATGTCCGCTGGATGGCGGTGCTTATATATGGGGAATATATGATGAAAAGAAGCGAGATGGTGGTACTTGAAGTGCTGAATAGGTGTACGAACGGACACACAGACAGTTGCGTGGACGGACGCATGGATGGCTGCACGGACGCACAGACGCATGGACGGACGCACGGATGGATGTGCGGACGCACGAACAGACGCACGCACGGATGGGCGGATGGACGCACGGGCGGCCACACAGACGCACGCATGGACGGACGGAAGCAAGAACGAATGGACGAACGGATGCTTCGCCCCACTCTCCATCATTCACTCCGTGGATATGCTGCCATTTTTTTTCTACCCCCAGCCCCCGTGATGCGTCGGCGATAAAAAGTGTGAGGCCCACGAGACGGCTTTGCGCTCTCCCATAGTAGACTACCAAGCAATCTAAATCGTTGACCACTTCTTCTAAAACACACAAGTCGTACCTAAGTTCATCGAGTATGTACCGCATTGGACTGGGACGGCTTTCTGCTCTCCCATAGTAGAGTACAGTAGTAAGTACTCTAAATCGCTAAACACATCTTTCCGAACACTTTTGGCTTTCTGCTCTGCCAAGCACTCTGAACCATTGAACTATTTTTCTTAACGCACATTACCTCTCCTCTTTGGCTTTCGTACAACCTACATGGAGACAAGACGTGGGCTGTTCGCAAGACTGGTCTTTACCGTGACTTTATACGCGTACTGTGGCAGCGACGCTGTTTAACGGAAGTACCATGGTTAAAATATATAGATGATGGATCGTGAAACTTGGAACGAAAAGTGTCGGAATCCGATACATACTGCCACAGGCATCAACTCTCGCCGACGACACTTGCGCGACTAGGTGAGAAGGGGCTAAATAACCAAAACCAAGATTCAGTGTATATATATATATATATATATATATATATATATATATATATATATATATATATATATATATATATATATATATATATATATATATATATATATATATATTTCACATTGTCGTAATTTTATTTATGTTAAAGATAGATAAAACATTTTACTATGGTTTGTCTGACACCTGGCTAAATGGTTGATTATCTCAATTTTTGGTCGAATGCATGCGATAAATGGCAGAGGGTGGGAGAGGGCGTATCCAGGCAATCTGCTAACAGAGCTTGAGTTTTGTTCGGTGCAATGCCGGGTCGATGAGGTATAGCGCTAATTTTTGCGTGGTGGTTTCGTGCGTTCCTGGATCTGGATCTCTAGATCCTGACAGGCCGCCATTGGAATCTGAACTTGGCAACGTTTAACGCTAGAACCTTATCTAGTGAGGCAAGTCTAGCTGTACTATTCGAGGAGCTAGAGGGCATTGAATTGGATGTAATAGGGCTCAGTGAGGTTAGAAGGACAGATGAGGCCTATACAGTGCTACAGAATGGGCATGTCCTTTGCTACCGGGGCTTGGCTGACAGAAGAGAACTGAGAGTGGCGTTCCTTATCCACAGAAACATAGCTGACAACATAGAGGAATAGTATAGCAATAATGAAAGGGTGGTAGGTATCGTAATTGAGCTCAATAAAAGATACAAGATGAAGGTTGTACAGGCTTATGCGCCTACGTCCAGCCATGATGACGCGTCAGTTGAAAGCTTCTATGAAGACGTGGAATCGGCAATGAGCAAGGTAAAAACACAGTATACTATACTGATGGGAGACCTTAATGCAAAAGTAGGGAAGAAGCAGACTGGAGACCAGGCAATAGGAGATTGGAGATTATGGCATCGGTACTGGAAATGCCAGAGGGGGGGGGGGAGGGTATCTGTAGAATTTGCAGAACGCAATAATTTACGAATTTTGATATCTTCTACCGGAAACGAGGAAACCGTAAGTGGACATGGAGGAGCCCTAATGGCGAAAATAGGAACGAAATAGACTTTATACTGAGTGCACACCCAGGCATCGTGCAGGATGTGGAAGTGCTTGGCAAGGTACGATGCAGTGACCATAGAATGCTACGGTCCACAATTCGCCTCAACTTGAAGGATAAACGACAGCAACTGACACGCGAGAAGCCAATCAATGAGCTGGCACTGAGAGGGAAAGCACAGGAATTCAGTGTCGCTGCAGAACAGGTACTCGGCTCTTAGTGAGGAAACCAACCTTAGCGTAGATACAATGAATGATAATCGGACGAGTATCATTACGGAGTATGCAGTGAAAGTTGGAGGCAGGGTAGGTAGACAGGACACTGGCAAGCTTTCCCAGGAAACGAAGAACCTAATTAAGAAGCGTCAAATCATGAAAGTGTCAAGCACAACAGACAAAATAGAACTGGCAGAGCTTTCGAAGTTGATTAATAGACGTAAGGTATGCGATGTAAGAAGGTATAACACGGAGAGAATTGAACACGCTCTGAAGAACGTAAGAAGTGTCAAAGCAGTGAAGAGAAAACTTGGGATAGGCAGAAACCAGATGTACGCACTAAGGGGAAGGCAAGGTAACTACCAATATGGATAGGATAGTAAAATTAGCGGAGGAGTTTTACAGAGGTCTGTACAGTAGCCAGCACAACCACGACTTTAATATCAGAACTAGCAGTAACCCAGATGACACCCCACCAGTGATGGTAGAAGAAGTCAGAAAAGCTTTGGAGAGCATGCAAAAAGGCAAATCTTCTGGTGAGGACGAGGTAACATCAGATCTGCTGAAAGATGGAGGACAGATTGTGTTAGAAAAACTAGGGACCCTGTTTACATGGTGTGTCCTGACGGGAAGAGTACCGGAATTTTTGAAGAATGCTAATATCATCCTAATACATAAGAAAGGAGACGACAAGGACTTGAAGAATTATAGGCCGATCAGCTTGCTCTTCACAGTATACAAGCTATTTACAAAGGTAATTGCTAACAGAATTAAGACAACATTCGAATTTAATCAACCAAAGGAACAAGCAGGATTTCGAACAGGCTACTCAACAATCGACCACATTCATACCATCAATCAGGTAATCGAGAAATGTTCAGAATATATCCAACCACTAAACATAGCCTTCATAGATTACGAGAAGGCGTTTGACTCAGTAGAAATATAAGCAGTCAAGCAGACACTGCGGAATCAGGGCGTCGACGAAGCATATGTAAACATCCTGGAAGAAATCTACAAGGGATCAACTGCTACCATAGCGCTTCATAAAGAAAGCAACAGAATAACAATCAAGAGGGGTGTAAGGCACGGGGATACAATTTCCCCAATGCTATTTACCGCGTGCTTACAGGAGGTTTTCTGAGGCCTAGATTAGGAACAGTTAGGCGTAAGAGTTAATGGAGAGTACTTTAGTAACTTGTGCTTCGCCGATGACATTGCATTGCTGAACTCAGGGGACGAATTGCAACTCATGGTTACGGAGTTAGACAGGGAGAGCAGAAAAGTAGCTCTTAAAATTAATCTGCAGAAAACGAAAGTAATGTACAACAACCTCGGAAGATGGCAGTGCGCCGAGATAGATAATAGAGATTTTGAAGTTGTTAAAGACTACGTCTACTAAGGACAGGTAATAACAGCGGGGCCGAACCACGAGAATGAAGTAACTAGAAGAATAAGAACGGGGTGGAGCACATTTGGCAAGCACTCTCAAAGCATGACAGGTAGATTGCCACTATCCCTCAAGAGGAAGGTATAAAACAGCTGCATCTTGCCGGTACTTAGCTACGGAGCAGAAACTTGGGGACTTACAAAAAGGGTTCAGCTTAAATTGAGGACGACGCAGCGAGGAATGGAAAAGAAATTTTAAAGTGTGACCTTAAGAGACAAGAAAAGAGCAGAGTGGATAAGGGAACAAACCGAGGTTAGGGATATCATAGTTGAAATCAAGAAGAGGAAGTAGACATGGGCCGTGCATGTAGCATGTAGACAGGATAACCGCTGGTCATTAAGGGTAACTAATCGGATTCCAAGTGAAGGCAAGGGGGTTAGGGGGAGACAGAAGGTTAGGGGGGCAGATGAGATTAAGAAGTTTGCGGGTATAAATTGGCATTAGCAAGCACAGGACTGAGTTGGCTGGCGGGGCATGGGAGAGGCCTTTGTCCTGAGGTGGACGTAGCCAGGATGATGGTGATGACGATGATGATGATGTACTCCACTATGGGAGAGCACTAAGCTATCTCAGAACGTGCCAAATATGTTTAGAAAAAACGGTTAGTGATTTAGAGTACTTGGTGTCTCTCACTAATTGCAATCGCTTACTTACGTGACGTCACATAACTTGCTACGACACCATACGGAATTATCTGAGGGCACATTTTTTTTAAGTGATGGTCATCACAGAGACACTGCTCGTCGCACAATGTGTTCCTTGTTCTTGAGGGTAAAACATAAACGTGTACGAGAATATTATTGATGAACCTATCGCCATGCTGAATTAAATGCATTACTTTTGTTGACAATAACAGCCTCTTATATGGCACTCGACCTAAGAAACTATTTTATTAAGCGAAATTACAATTCATAAACAGACTCCAGCCGACAGGCAAGTCCGCTTTAGCCCGGACGAACTCAATATTCCAATATTTAACTGAGCCGGAGTCACTGGAACTCCGGCTCAGTTAAATTTCGGTGAGTTTGAGCCCTAGTTACTTCACAAGTTCACATAGAGCAAGCTGTTGCTAAATGTAAGCATGAGCGAGCATTAAGCAATGTACATACAGCATATTTTGAGCATGATTTACTTTACCGACATATGCGCCTAGTTAGTACCCGTTCGCTTCGATACAACTTCATCGCGCCTTCCACTTTGTGGGAAAACGGTGACTTATATGATGCCTTGCGCAGGTGCTTGTTGATAACAAGGGTATGAAGTTGGGCGTGTTGGTAATACATAACTAAAAGAGCTCTCTTTTGTCCCTTCCCTTGTTTTGTGTCTCACATGTTTTAGGCGCTACGTTATTAGTTCTGCTTGTTAATGAAGAGTCAGCTTCTGGGGCGTCCATTCGTAAATTTATCCTGTCACGGTATGGTGTGATAGCGAATTGTTATCGGAAAGAGCTGACAATCCTTCACGTCGACCACGTAGGTCGCACTGGATCATCGGTACGTGGCAGCATGTCTGGGATTCTAGTATAATGTGCGTGCATTGCCCGGACACCATACCAGCCTTTGACTGTATAATTCATGGCACCGACGTGTAAAAGTCGGTGTACGCGTCAAAGCATGTAGAGAGCAGCTGTGATCGCAGCTGCGTGGAGCGCGAGCCCATAAATGCGATGCTCTCTCTATGGAAGCCCTGGGTCTGAGCGTAGTGATTAGAATTACCACCGGCAGGTGTAACGTACACCCAGGTGAAGTATATGCGCGCCGCGCGCTGTTGACATGAGTTACACGGGGGAAAAATGGGGAAACCGTGAAGATTTTCCCTTAAGAGATGAACACGTTAGTGCTATTCTGTCCCTATAGTGCGTACTTGAATTACTTAGTGCATAATTTCTTATTGCGTGATGTTACTCGAGAAGCCTAAACTGTGTATTACTACAATGTAAGCGATGAAGTTGAAACTTGCTTGTGTCAGTGAAGCTTCGTCATATTGCTTCATTCTGAGTAAAGTGTATGAGGCTTTAACCGACGAGCAATTATGCGCTTGGAATGTTTTCGAGCTTACTATGTACCCACTACGTTGTGCTAAGGTAATAGGCGCAGTAACGTTCGTATGGGGTGTTTGTAATGGTTTGGTAACTTTAAACCACGTAGACGTTATGATAATCACGTGTTGTGACGCCCGCGGGCCTCACAACACGCGGTTGCAATGTACGCTTGTACCAGGCAATATTACTGTGGTATCACATGTTGTATTGTGAAGCGTGCATTCCGTGCGTGTATGTCTGTAAAGCATGAACGTTATTTTTGCTGCATTCCCAAGCAGAGGAAGTGATTTTCACTGTATCTCGAAGCAGAAGCGTGGCTATACACAAGCATTCAAAGGCTTGCTTGTGCAGCAGCTATGTGGTTATTGTGGCTGAGTGAATGCATCACTACGTCACAGGAAATATAATAATTCTACCGAATAATTTGCTGTAAGATCGGACCTAAATGATCAGTTTAATCGATCGATCGATCGGTCTTTAACCGGTTGATGTGACTCCGATACGATTCAATGAATAGTTCATTAACTCACGCTCACATTGACTGACCAATATTGTTAAACTACACTTTCGCGGGTGAATATTCGGTCATTCCAGTGACGCATGCGGCGCCATGTAGCCGTTCTCCGAAGCTATCACACGGTGATAAAGCTGCGACACAGTTCGGTCTCTCAGTAGTCATGAACCAGTGAACGCGTCTTCACGCTCTGCGACGCCGACGTAAAGTGAGCTAGAATAGGGTAGTGGGCTTGCTGGGGTCCCCTGCTTGACGCCGGGTATGTCACACGTGTGGTGGCGCCACCAGCGACTTCGATGTAGGGCACTGCCTTACGGAGGCGTTGGTGCGCAACTGAAATCATGCTTTTTGTGCGCTGTTATCCCATGCACTGGACGGAAATGCACGCGAATTACGGCAGTGTAAACGGTGATGCTGATGTCGCTAAGACAACAAAAATAAAGAAAGAAAACTAGCGCGGAGCTAGGTGCGTAGGCCGTTGGCCTACATGAGCGCGTAGGTAACCATCTAGAACACTGTAGCATGGTGTATGCAGCTAAACTGTTAGCTCGTTATTTGATGTTGAATGAAACACACCGAATACCGTCAGTACTCGTGCGAATAAAGCTGTAGAAAACATTCTTTTCATAAACTCCATCGGCGTAACTCGCGCGATTAAACTGCATGCAGAACTCGATGCATGCAAGGGATGCTATGCAAACATGAGATGCATTTAAATTCTCTTACAAGTGATAAGCAGCGTGGCGAATTTTTCAAAGCTTACGTTGCGCGGCTATCAATTGTAAACTGGATTCTTTGCATTTCTCGGGTCCTACTTTCGTCACGTACGCCTTTTACGAGAGTGTGAAATTATTACCGATGCTGACCTTGGCACACACTCGGGAGTTTACCCCGAGCACTTAATGTTATACATTTCACAGCATTTAAAATTTTTCAGCTGCTCATTCTTTCTGCAGATCTCCGTTGTCTTCGGCTTTGTAATTTGGCTATTTCTCCACTGAATATTCCTATGTAAAGACTGTAAAAATCCACAGATAAGAAAAACAGGAAGCCACTCTCCCCAAGTACTGGGCACAAGTACATGAAAATTTATTCATCAGATATATATTGGGCACAGTTGCTTACTGGATATTTCTTCTTCAGGAGCAGCGGCTCAACTTTGGATGCTTTGCCTTTTCCCGCTTCTATCAGAATTAATGCCTTTCACAAAACCGCTTAACAATATAAAAGCTGATTACGTCTTTTGAGAGGCCAGGGGCGTATTGTGCGCACCCAACTTCTTGGGAAAACTTTTCTTTCAGGATTGTCAATACATCCAAAATGCTGTCAGAATGCAACTTGTGGCAAGAAAATCACTCCGTAAACATGTTTTCTAGCTTGCTCCCAAAACTGTACAGGTGGCTAGATGGATACAACAGTCCACCTTTATTACGAAAGGTGGTTAAACGAACGAGTTGAAAATCTTCTCCTTGAACTGGCATCTTGAACTGGCATCGTTATGCAAACTTCGCAGTTTGTTTTAATAACACACTTTCGCGCAATATAGCCAGCAACATAAAAGATCAGCCTGGAATCACTTCTAGCAATATGCTGGTTGTGGTCAGTAGGTGCTGGCACAAAACTAGGCTCATTCACAGTGCTTGCACTGCCAACTGAATCGTCTTGTCGCAGTGTGTCAGTAGCAGCATTCACCTCCAGCAATGAAGCTAGCTCGCCTTGGTCACAATTCCCCTGGCTAACTGTTTTCACGAGATCATAGAATGACAGACAAGTAATGGTTAGCAAAAACTGAGTTGGCGTGGGTGGTCGTTGCTGCCGGATGGCTGACGTATAATACCAAATAAATTTTCTAATGGGTCTTGGCTGCTTTTTGATGTCATTATGCATTTAAATGCTACTTTCCCTGTCAAATAAGAAAGCATTTCTAGCACACTGGTTATAGTCACACGCAGGGCAGTCACGTAGATTATATGCACGTAGTCCCGATGCACATACTTAGGCTTAAAATGAAGGTCACACACGGCAGATGTGTCGTCCAGGGCTTTGTCCGCCCGATGCAAGTTTCTTTCCCATTGCTTCTTTGGGGCTGCACCCTTCGGAACGCCGAACAAAGACGGCTTCTTGCTGCCCTTCACGTGGACGTAACCTGTACGACAGCGTGGCGCAAAACAGTGGTTTTGCCGCCGCGGAAGCATTTTAACCTCGTTTGAGGGTCACTGCTTGTCAGGCCACATCACTGTTCGCCGAAGAACCTAGGAGATTGAGGATGCAAAGCGCGACGAGTTCTCAAAGTAACAAAACTCGCACACACCGACCGCCACTCCAAACAGGCAGCAACTGCCCCAGCGCCAACGCTCGCTACATTTAATGCGGTGGTGGCGCCGTGCCGCGGAGGCGCGCCAAAGCACGTTTGTGTGACATTGGCGGCGTCACCGCAATGCATGGCGCCGGCTGGCGAGTGAGCCCACTACCCTATTCTAGCTCACTTTAGCCGACGTAAGCGCTCGCGACATCACCGTCTCGCCCGCCATTTCGACCTTCCGCTGCGCCGCCTATAGTCGCTGGAATGATCGAATATACCCTCTTGCGTGCTCCTTCTTCGAGAAGCCGTAGCAGGCGCGAGCTTTCGTGCAGGCTCCCGTGCACCGTCCCAGGGTGGGAGTGCGTAGAGCGCGATCAGTAATCACGCACCAGAAGTCGCTTTATGACCGTCAAGTTTACAAGAGCGCACTCCGCCAGCTAGAGTGTGCTCGAACTCCTTATGGTGTCAGCCATTGGCAGATTCGGAGCACTTCCGGTTATACTTTCTGCTGCTCCATGTGGAGCAAGTCTCCTCCATTGGCAGTGCTCTCTGTATGTTCCATTGGCAGATCTAAAGCATCTCTGTCGCGAGATCCACTCCACGGAGCTCTGCTCCGAAAAAATCGGCGGAGTCAACCGGAAGTCGCAAGCGCCCCGTGCATTGAAACCTCTTGAAACGGTGCAAACTTTGGGCGCGCCAACGGATGCGAGTCGCGTCAGTGGCGCCTCGCGGCAGATCTCGCGATTCGCTGGCGTTGCGTCGCTGTGCCCAGCGTGCCCACTCAAGCAAGAAGAGAGACATGCGCATCGCGTTCCATTCTGACCTTGCCATTTGCTCCAGAGGGAGCGCGTGGGTTCCATCGGTGGATTCCCTTCTGTTGCCCTCCACCAGAGTGGAGTGCTCCGGCGCAGAGTTCGTGGGTCACTCCGAATCCGCCAATGGATGACGCCATTAGATAAATACGCCTGGTGCAGCACCACTTGAATGGGCAGAGGGCTAGAGTAGAGAGTTGAGGGAAAGGGGGGCAAAAGGCAATATGAATACAGTCTGATTATACTCTATTGCTTTATACTCATCAAAGTGAATCTCAAGCTTCCTCTCAAGATTTTGGAAATAAGTTTTTTTTATTCGCGTGAACATTGCAATGACGATGCCATAGCGAAACTCCAGCGCCTCGATCCACGAAGGAAGCGGGTGGTCATGTGACTTTCTTTACGACGCGCTGGCTTCTTGCTCAATATCGTGCTCCCTTCAAAAATGGAAGGCTTTCGCCTTGATACGCTAGCGCACTGCATGTTTGGGTCGGTATCACTGCCTCAGCTTAAAAAGGTTATCTTGAAGAAAGCGGACTTTTTCGTCCTCTTTAAGCACGAGACTATCTTAATATTTTGCGTTATTTTCGAGAGATCAGAACGTTGACCAGTTATTGATTGATGATATGTGGGGTTTAACGTCCCAAAACCACCATATGATTATGAGAGACGCCGTAGTGGAGGGCTCCGAAAATTTTGACCACCTGGGGTTCTTTAACGTGCACCCAAATCTGAGTACACGGGCCTACAACATTTCCGCCTTGGACCAGTTATTGAAGGGTTAAAGTAAGAAAAAAGCATTAAATTAAATCCACGTTCTTTCGCTCCCGTAATATTTAATTTGTTGTTTTTTTACTATACGCACCCGCGGGCGAATAGCAGTGAAACCAGTACAGAGCTGTCGTATTGTAGAGCATTGTGGAAGTGCACTTGATGAACTGAAAGCCTCCTGGCGTCACCGTAATTACTAAGCCTCAAGTTACGGCGTCTTTTTTTTTCGTGTACCTGCTGTCGCGGTAATTAGATGAGGAGGGGAAACACACAGACATGGTCATTTATAACGATAACTACAAATCACATAAAAGGAAGCGCAGGCAAATAGGACTATTAATCTTAAACAAATTTCCGAAACAAAACCTTAAAAATTTTTGCGTGTACTCGAACGCGTTGGGCTCATAAACGACAATGGAATGCAGTGGTGGTCACCTGGTTGTATGAAAGCGGAGCGCGGATCTTGCTTTTGCGTCTGAATGTGTTCGCTGAATTCTGACACTGCTCGCGTCAGTCTCGTTTAGCGTTTTTGTTGTACCATTGACGTGACAGTGAGAACGATTAATCTCAGTTTTAGGGCACGACGAGAAAGCCACGTGTAACCACACCGGAATGACATTTAATTAGTGCTTCAAGACGTACATTCAAGATCACGTGTAACATGACGTCATCGATCAGAAAATATGTTCCAATATGTTACCACGCACACTGGTGGGTCTGAATAACATTCCAAGGGTTACAACATGCACGAATTCACAATCTGGGAACCACCTACGCCTTAGAAGAGTGGAAGTTCACAGCACGCGTTGCTGAGGTGGCGGGACTGGTTCCACTCAGCAGCAAATCGTATCTTTTCAGAAATGTGAACATTTAAACGTGTTGGCGCGCTTACCGGATGTAAAACTAGAAAGCGTAACCTAAAACGCAGGCATTAGAGAAGCCTAGAAACACCAGCGCTGTCTGCCTTAGAGGTCGAGCTTTTTAGTTTGTGATGTTTCTTTTTTTCGCATACTTTCCCTTTCAATGAACCAATAATTAAAAAAATAGTATTGAGAAATAAAACCGAAATCCCGAATGTCTCGCTTGGCTTCATTGTATATGTTGTATTCACATGTTCGTGTCTAACATTCGCCTAAGTTGTTCCGTAAAAGTGCGTTCACGAAGAGAATTGAACATAATGGCGTCAACGTTACACCCCTCCCAGATGAAGAATCAGCAACGGGACACCTGTGCATTCGCATAGCACGCAGGTTGCGCACGGGTGTAATGTAACGACGGTTAGTTAATAGAGATCCAGTGCGGTGTCGTGGGTACTACGAAACATCAACTGTAGAATAAGATGGGCTTCAGAGCTATATACTCGCATCTGGACTATTCCGCACACAAGATGGAATAGATAAAAAAAAAAAACAATGTTCACGCTTGCTCAAAAGCCCCACCATGCAAGGAGTCTAATCACGTGCCTTCTGCGAGGACGGTGTCCAGTTAGGACAAATAAATAAATAGGATCATGCACTGATTGGCAAGGTCGTGCAGTCGAATTTAGTTATAACATAATAGCACCAAGACTCTAAATTAGTTGTATAGGAACACTTATATATGCATAACACGCATGTACGTCACGACAAATCACCCTTATTATCACGAATAACGTGAAATAACGAAAGACCACTCCCATAACCGATGGTACACAACCGCAAAAACACGTGTTTAGCTGCCGAAAAACAAAACAACAAGAACAACCAAGAAGTGTTCAATAAAGATTTTCAGTCGCTAGTAAGCGCTCGTCCTGTGTTTTTTCTGAGCCTTCGTACTTACTGGCACTTGTTTTATCATGAACTTATACCAACATGCCCAACAGGCAGTCATCGATGTCCTACTAGCTGTAGAAATAAAAAAAAAACCCGGTTTTGAGTACTGGCCATCTGACTTGTGCAAAAATTTCATAGAAACACGTATATTTTAATGCTTAAAACGAAATCCATACGAGGTTATTTAAGTGGCGCCACCTTTCGTCGTGACACGAACCTTCAAAGTTTCACCGTTCTCTTCGCATGGTGGCGCACCCAGTCAAACGACGTACGTACGTGTTTTTCGCTGGATCACCAAAATTTGCCGCTGTTTCTTTTTCCGAAAAATTTCTAAAACACTTTGGTTGTGAATTGTGTTTGAATAGTTGTTCTGCTTTTTATGCCGCCCTTCGAATTTAGAGCTTCACGTGGTGTGGACCAAATATTTTATTGTTGCAACCTATAGCGGAGGCCCCGGCGTTTTCAGTTTGGTTTAGAAACAATAATTGGCGCTGGAATGAAGCGTGACCCATAAAGGTTAGTATTTAGTTCGCCATGACCGATAACTCGCTATATCAATATTCGTTGTAACGAGGTTCTTTCGATGGTTCTATGGCTCCTGAGTAGGTATTAAAGTTTCGTAAGTTTTCGGACACTCGTGTACCTACGTGCCAAGACGCCATATTTGTAGGGTCAAACAGTACAATGTGTCTCGTGTGCTGTGTTGCGCGCCTATAGCGCATCACCGTAGATGCAGCTCGGTGATCATATAATAGCAGTTCTTGGTTTTGACGTAGACAAGTGCGCTAGAGTAAAAAAAAAACATAGTGGCCACATGGTGATTGTGCTTGGAAGTGTGAACAGCAGAGAGGTTTGAGGCAGCTGCAACAAACATGGGTGTCTGCGGGAAGCCACGGCTGGTTATGCGCCATGGAAATTGGACGAGCCCCACTACGAGTACAGCTGGTGAGAGCGTTGGGCTAAAACTGCTCTCGGTGATGTAGAGAAAGAGATAGAAAGAGACAAAAGGAGAGAAAAAACTTCATAGCAAGAAAGAAAGAAAGACAAAAAAGAGGAAGAGAAAAGCGAAGAGAAATGAAGGGAAATGAAGATATGAAATCAAACGCAGGGAGAAAGAAAGAAAGAAAGAGACAGACTTGAAAAAAGATATAGAAAAACAAGTAGCAAGAGCGAAGAATAAATAAAAAGAGAAGCAATTCAAGTAGTAGAGGAGGAGAAAGAAAGAGATCATCATCATCATCATCATCAGCCTGACTAAGTCCACTGCAGGACAAAGGCCTCTCCCATGTTCCGCCAGTTAACCCGGTCCTGTGCTTGCTGCTGCCAATTTATACCCGCCAACTTCTTAATCTCATCTGCCCACCTAACCTTCTGTCTCCCCTAACCCGCTTCCCTTCTCTGGGAATCCAGTTAGTTACCCTTAATGACCAGCGGTTATCCTGTCTACGCGCTACATGCCCGGCCCATGTCCATTTCCTCTTCTTTATTTCAACTATGATATCCTTAACCCCCGTTTGTCCCCTAATCCACTCTGCTCTCTTCTTGTCTCTTAAGGTTACACCTACCATTTTTCTTTCCATTGCTCGCTGCGTCGTCCTCAATTTAAGCTGAACCCTCTTTGTAAGTCTCCAGGTTTCTGCTCCGTAGCTAAGTACCGGCAATATACAGCTGTTGTATACCTTCCTTTTGAGGGATAGTGGCAATCTACCTGTCATAATTTGAGAGTGCTTGCCGAATGTGCTCCACCCCATTCTCATTCTTCTAGTTACTTCAATCTCGTGGTTAGGCTCAGCGGTTATTACCTGCCTCAAGTAGACATAGTCTTTTACAACTTCAAGTGCACTATTACCTATCTCGAAGCGCTGCTCCTTTCCGAGGTTGTTGTACATTACTTTCGTTTTCTGCAGATTAATTTTAAGACCCACCTTTCTGCTCTCCTTGTCTAACTCCGTAATCATGAGTTGCAATTCGTCCCCTGAGTTACTCAGCAATGCAATGTCATCGGCGAAGCGCAGGTTACTAAGGTATTCTCCATTAACTCTTATCCCTAACTGTTCCCATTCTAGGCTTCTGAAAACCTCCTGTAAGCATGCGGTAAATAACATTTGGGAGATTGTGTCCCCCTGCCTTGCACCCTTCTTGATTGGTATTCTGTTGCTTTCTTTATGAAGCACTATGGTAGCAGTTGGTCCCCTGTAGATTTCTTCCAGAATGTTTATATATACTTCATCTACGCCCTGATTCCGCAGTGTCTGCATGACGGCTGATATTTCTACCGAATCAAACGCCTTCTCGTAATCTATGAAGGCTATGTATAGTGGTTGGTTATACTCTGAGCATTTCTCTATTACCTGAATAATAGTATGAATGTGGTCAATTGTTGAGTAGCCTGTTCGAAATCCTACTTGTTTCTTTGGTTGATTGAATTCTAATGTTTTTTTTATTCTGTTAGCAATTACCTTTGTAAATAGCTTGTATACTACAGAGAGCAAGCTGATCGGCCTGTAATTCTTCAAGTCCTTGTAATCTCCTTTCTTATGTATTAAGATGATGTTAGCGAAATGTTATGTATTAAGATGATGTTAGAGAAAGGTGCGGTGATGGCGTAGTGGTTAGAGCATCCGCCTCGCATGCAAGAGGTCCGTGGTTCAAATCCCGGTGCCCGAAGTTTCCAACCGGATTAAAAAAAAAAGATCCGCGTGTTGATGGAACTGCATTAAGAGGCCTGGGGTGCGGCCTCACCGGTAACCACCGCCGGGAACGCACTCCCTCACCAGAGAAGGATTGGCCACCCTGGTGCAGTATCTGGCCACTACCTCCCACATGCATACGTCAAATAACTCACGGCCCTCAGTCCCCAGCAGCTGCGAAGCAACTGACCACGGCGGTGGTCAGATCTGCAACGCAGCAGAGGGTGCTAAGAATCTCTGGATCCGGACAGGCCGCCATTGGAACCTGAACTTGGCAACGTTTAACGCTAGAACCTTATCTAGTGAGGGAAGTCTAGCTGTACTATTCGAGGAGCTAGAGGGTGTTAAATGGGATATAATAGGGCTCAGTGAGGTCAGGAGGACAGATGAGGCCTATACTGTGCTACAGAATGGGCACGTCCTTTGCTATCGGGGTTTGGCAGACAGAAGAGAACTGGGAGTGGGGTTCCTAATTCACAGAAACATAGCTGGCAACATAGAGGAATACTATAGCATTAATGAAAGGGTGGTAGGTATTGTAATTAAACTGAATAAAAGATACAAGATGAAGGTAGTACAGGCTTACGCGCCTACATCCAGCCATGATGACGCTTCAGTTGAAAGCTTCTATGAAGACGTGGAATCGGCAATGAGTAAGGAACAAACACAGTATACTATAGTGATGGGCGACTTTAATGCAAAAGTAGGGAAGAAGCAGGCTGGAGACCAGGCAGTAGGAGATTATGGCATCGGCACTAGAAACGCCAGAGGAGAGCTACTAGTAGAATTCGCAGAACGCAATAATTTGCGGATTTTGAATACCTTCTACCGAAAACGAGAAAACCGCAAGTGGACATGGAGGAGCCCTAATGGCGAAAATAAGAACGAAATAGACTTTATAATGACTGCACACCCAGGAATCGTGCAGGATGTGGAAGTGGTTGGCAAGGTACGATGCAGTGACCATAGAATGGTGCGGTCTTGAATTCGCCTAGAATTGAAGAAGGAACGACAGAAACTGATACGCAAGAAGCCAATCAACGAGCTAGCACTGAGAGGGAAAGTACAGGAATTCAGAGTGTCGCTGCAGAACAGGTACTCGGCTCTTAGTGAGGAAACCAACCTTAGCGTAGATACAATGAACAATAATCTGACGAGTATCATTACGGAGTGTGCAGTGGTAGTTGGAGGCAGGGTAGTTAGACAGGACACTGGCAAGCTTTCCCAGGAAACAAAGAACCTAATTAAGAAGCGTCAAATCATGAAAGTGTCAAGTATAACAGACAAAACGGAACTGGCAGAGCTTTCAAAGTTGATTAATAGACGTAAAGTATGCGATGTAAGAAGGTATAACATGGAGAGAATTGAACACGCTCTGAAAAACGGAAGAAGCATCAAAGCAGTGAAGAGAAAACTTGGGATAGGCAAAAGTCGGATGTATGCACTAAGGGACAAAGAAGGCAAAATAACTACCAATATGGATAGGATAGTTAAAATAGCGGAGGAGTTTTACAGAGATCTGTACAGTAGCCGAGACAACCACGACCTTAATACTATAAGAACTAGCGGAGAAAGAAAGAGATAGAAGCACACAAAAATGAGACAAAAACAGAGAGCAAGCTGGAGGGGACAGAAAGCGAGAAATGAAAGGAAACAAAAAAGAGAGGGAGAGAGAGAAGTACACGAGAAAGAGAAAGACAGAAATAGACATGCATCTACAAAAAACTGTTATAATTGAAACAGAGAGAAAGAAAGAGAATGAGAAGCAAAGAAGGGTACGCTGTCCGCTGTACCTTCAGGTTTGGCACAGCTAATGCGATGCTGTAATCAACTTTCTCTTTAGAATCACTCTGTCGTGCCTTCAAACGTGCTGCGGTGACAAACACAGGAATCGGCAGAAAAACGAAAAAAAAAAGGTGATTGCTGTTATTATTGCTCGCGCTGGCTCCGTTTGGCTGCTCAATGGCCTGCATGCTGCCTTTGATTATACATACAAACGTTTACCATATACGCATATACCTACACTGTTGAACGCATACCGTCAAATTGAGGATCGCACTGGCCACGGAGTTCGACGAGGAGCAGACCACATGTTCATTAATGGCTTCTTGTCTTAAACCGTGAAAACCGCGTTTCAGTTGCCACTCAGCATTATCCGCAATATTTATGGCCACACAAGCAGCTGCAACTCTCTCCACTTTTGCGATATGCACCAAGATGTATGTAACTTAATTTAATTTAATGTAACTTAACTTTAATTTAGTAATGTGTGATATTACATAAACTGCTTATAGGTGTTATATCCGAGTTACCTCGGATATAATCAACCTTCGCGGCCGCGAGTCAACTTATGGCAATTGGTCGTGGCTGTACGGGGACTAAGGCGTTGAAATTTATTTTATTTATAAGCAAATAAAAACAAAAATAAAAATTTTTTAGATTTCAGGCATTTTTACGCACGTTCTAACTGTTGGTGGTTAACTGTCACGTGATTGGCAAGCATTGCCAACCATGGTAGTCGTTCCCTCCGACCCTACCTTCGCTGGTCATCTCTGCTGCAATCTAGAATGTTCGAATATTATTTGTCATCGAGCAACTTACTTTACGCCCCCACCCCCCCTCCCTCTTCCACCTCTCGTCCATTCTCTCTTTCTATCCTAAGTAGAAAACGTGCCCAATTCAGCTGAGCTTCGTTGATCGGACGAGGTGACTGATGAGCTTTTTTTTTAAATTTTATGCTATTCAGGAGACGTCAGTGCTTCAATATAGCGCCAGCTACTACTTTCCACAGTATAGTATCATTCGTACAAATCGCAGGAATGAAAACAAAACATAAAATAAGACCTAGCGAGAGTTGACGTAAAGCAGTCAAATAATATAATTAGCACATATTCACGAAGTTCACTTTGTGACACCGTACTTGAGACACATAACATTATAGTTCATGTAAAATGCAGTCACACTAGCATTGCATATGCTGAAAATAGCACAACACATAACGACCAGTGACGTAGCACCGCTTGCATTTGCAGTCGCAGGAACACAGGGTAAGTTGAAAACGCAATAATCGTCATGTTACGTTTAGGAGTCTGGGACAATCCTACACAGACCGTTCTTGCGTTCGTTCGTTCGCCTGTGCAGTAGACCACCTTTGCGGTTCGTGCTGATGTTACGCGGGGGCCACTATTTCGGAGCTCAGATCTGCGTGTCGGCGCTCCTACAGTAGTTGTTGTTGTTGTTGTTCTCCTATTGTTAGTGGCGCATACCCACTGTGGGGGATCGGCCAAGAATCGAGTTGTTTTAAAATTTACTGTTCAGATTTGGAATGGTGGAGGTTTAACTAAACATTACCGATAGCCTAGGAAAGTGTGGTGCTTAATGTAATGCATACAAATATTTACATAAACGAATTTATTCTTAGAATAGAGCAATAATCTGATTTTATACGTATATAATTATGTGGACCTGTTAGGATAATGAAACTGGTTAATTAGTCAACCTATTAGTTTCATCAATATAGTCCCGGACGGCCGCGCATACTGTCGCATTAGGGAAACCAGGAATGGAAGCTCCAAAAGACACGAGTTGTATCAGTGCATCCCCGCGTGTCGGAGCGCCGATGTCCGGCGCCGTTAGCGCGGCGACGCGTGGCCGCGCGTGCTTCTCCCACGAGCTGCGGGTGTTCTTTCTCATGGAACGGGACAACGAGGAGCAGAACCGTGCGCGACAAGGGAAGCGCGCCAAGAAGAGAATCCGCCCTCTTTCCACGGCTAGTCGGGCAGCCTCGTAGAGAAGCAGTTCAACACACCGCGCACACTGCAAACAGCGTAGCCTACACGCGGCAACAGAAGCGGTAGCCTTTGCGGTGTATTTCGTTGTACACGCTTGAGAAACGGAGCCGCAGAGAGCGGGTTCAGCCGTGTCGGTGAGGGTGCGTAGTTACGTGGCGCGTAAAGCCGCCGGCGGCCGTTCTTAAAGGCCGCTCGTGTCGCCCTCCTCCTTCGTTCCGCCACACACTGCGTGCGGGCCAGCCTCGTTCTCGCGTTAGCGTCTACCGTCGTCGACATCCGTTCAGTCTGTTTCTTCTCAGCCCGCACTTCTTGGCGTTCGCGCCTTGCCGTGCTGCTCCTGTTTTCGACGTTCCCTGCGCTGCCGGCCGTATTCAAGGAATCCCATTTTGACGTCTACATCACATCTACCGGAGTACGTTCACTGTCCAGGAGCCCGCACGGACTTGTAGGGACAGCTGTCGGCTTGTTGTTGGCCTTAGCGGCGTCAACGTCCCTTCATCTACGGCGTAGTGAAAGTCGGACTGTTCCCGAAAGGGCACCGGGTGAAAACCCGCCTCTCTGTACTTATCGGAAGGCCCCGAAGCATTTACCGTCTATTGTCAGCTGGACCAATCGACGGATAGAAGTTTCCAAGTCTGTGGCTCGCATAGGAACAACACCGACTGGATTGCACATTGGGAGGGAGTGTGTTGGACTCTGGTGAAACGAGTGCTTGTGTGGGGGCGTATCGTTTTTCGACACTTCCGGAAGTTGTGTCTCGTGGTCGACGGTGGACAGAGCTGTGGGCTTAAAACACGTCTTCTCAGACGGGCGAGTGCGTATGCGTTAACACAAAAGAAAAGAGGCAACGGGCGAGGGATCGTTGCTGGCCTTGGCGTAAGCGTCGGACCAACGGTTCCCGTTGAGCATCTTCCTCTTCGCGTTGCGTTTGCGTTGTTTCGCTTTTGTGTGCGTGGGAGTGACAGCAGCGCAAGAAGAGATCCTCGCCCCTCGAAAGACGAGCGTGTAGAGTTTGCGGACGCGCGCGCTTCTTTCGTGTGTGCTGCCGTTTGCAGCGCGCGTACGTGTGATTGATTGTCACCGACCACTGCCCACTGCTAGCATGGGTATTGCGAGCGGGAAGACTCAGTGCTGCGAACACTGTTCCAGGAACGGCGCCGTCGCAACCGGAAGCGGTGGATCAACGGGAGCTCTTATCGTCGGCTGCCCAAAGTTTGCGCGCAGGATGGACTACCTGAGGGACCCGAGGATCTGCAAGGTGAGCGTCACTGAATAATCTTTCATCAAGTGCATGTGCGATATTGTCATCAAAATCAGTCGAGAAACGAAGCACGCCAGAGGACGGCTCATGCTGGTTCCTTGATCATGTTATGCGTGCTGAAACACAGTCATGGTAATTGATGGGGTGCATTGCTGGGGCTAAAGAGCTACATCAACGGTGCCGGTAGTTGTGTTGTACGCATGGTAATTTCATACGTGGCATACGTATCACGCACTGCACATAATTCGTCATTCAACTTAAATTTCTCCGAAACCTTTGAAATATTGGAACTGGGCAGTTTTTGGATGTGTAAACCCCGTAGTATTGCCTAAACTATAGGGATCCAAGAGTATACACTGAATTATGGTTTCAAATTTGATATGTGCATATATACACTACAGCATAAAAATTTTCTATACGATTTATTTTAGGAAGATTGTCGAATCGAATGGACGATAAAACATGCATGAGTGATGTACGTGCTGAGAAAACGTTGAAACCCTTTTTGTGACTGACATTTCTTTCCACTGTACCGCTTGGACATACGCAATCGATTCCCAAACTGCGAAGTTCGGGTAATAGTAAACTATTACGGGTGCAGTTTAGTACAAACTATAGCAAATATTCTGGGGTGCCACGACGTACGACATTTACTATGGAATGATGGCATTTTTGTCGAGCGACATTGCCGGTATATTATGTCTTTATGCTGAGGTACGTATACGGACGTTACCGCAGAGGGCTTCTGAGCGACTTACAAAGAAACGAACTCGTAAAGGCACTGATTGTTGTTTTTTTACGCGTGTAAATCACTCGAGGTGGTAGTCAAGTGCACTACATTCAGCGTTGTATGGTCTTAACTCGGCAATGTCCGCTGTATCATATTTGATGTATGGAATATAGTACCTCAATGAGGCTACACAAAGCAACTATTAGTGTAATCATAAGCAGCTATTGCAGATTTGACATGTTATGAAGAAGGTACAGTAACTTATATATTATACAAATATTAATTACTTAATTTGCAATCAGTACTAATTAGGCTGTGCCTCACAGAAAACTTCATTCATATTTTTCTTAAAGTAAACTGTACAAGAAGAGTAAATACAGCATTTACTCGCGATTTTTCTTAAGGCATGACGTTTTTTGGGAATTACAGGGTTAATCTTAATGCAGCCAAAATATGAATTGTGTTTCACGTATACATACAGGTTACACTATATATATATATATATATATATATATATATATATATATATATATATATATATATATATATATATATTATTAATATATATATATATATATTATTATATTATTATATGGTTATTCTGACGAAGGCCGGTCCCACGGCCGAAACGTAAAGAAACCTTTCCGTTTTTCGACGTGCGTCTTCTTTTATTCATACTATTTACCGGCGTCCAAGAATTTATTCCCTGCAATTATATATATATATATATATATATATATATATATATATATATATATATATATATATATATATATATATATATATATATATATATATATATATATATATATATATATATATATATATATATATATATATATATAAGGGAAAGAAGTGTATACCTAAGGGCTCGTTTTTCCGTGTTTTTAACACAATAATAATGAGATATAACAGACAGTAATGCCAAGGAATGTACAGGGGAAGTTATTAACATTAATGGAATGTTAATAACTTCCCCTATATATATATATATATATATATATATATATATATATATATATGGTTACATTGCATAAGCGAGGCCATGTAGTACAAAAATTGGTGTGAGTGCACTCAATGTCGCTCGTCTCCGTTTGTTTGTGTCTGCATTACCACATCAATAACTGGACCGTGGCGTGACCGCGCAATTAAATTCGCTTCACAAGCATTTGCGTTTCCGTTTTTTCACTTTTGCAAAACGCGCTCGTGCATCTTGCGGCGTCAATCGGACTCCTTCTACGATCTGAGCGCTCTGGTCGCCTTTCTTTGCGGGAAGTATAAAGGGCAAGCGGAACGTTGCACCAACACGACGCACGGGCATGCAGCATGCTCGACGGATCCATACGGTTCCCAAACAGGCAGTTCTGTAAACCACCACTTTCGCAGTAGCCGGGCGCTGTAGATCTCGACGCTCGTGCCATTGACGTTGTGGACAAGTGCGAATTGCAGTGTGCCCACGCGTATAATGGCGAAAGATTTCAGACTCCTTGCTAGAAGCGTTCTCTTCAGGTAATGGTGGTGACATCGCTGTATTAGAGATTCTTACTCGGAACTTTACTACCGCGTAGCTTCCGCGTAACCATGACCACGGGAGGGATACATGCCGCGCGTACATATAGCGTATACTCTCCGGTCCTGACGCCCGTTCCGGTATTCACGAGTATACGCAACGATTCTCGGAATAATCCGTGACCGGCCCCGCCCCGCATTGAGTCAATCGGATCAAGGCGGTGGCTTTTCTCCATTCGTCATCGACCTTGCCAGTTGTCTAGCTTTTGTTGCTACCTTGGCTCGCCAGTCGACCTGCATCCGGTGAACTAGCCGACGGCGACGCGCGCGCAAAGTAGAACGAAACCTGTCGAACCCTTTCGCTGGCGCTCTCCTTTCGCATAGAGCCGTTGATATAGGTGCGGCGGCTTGCGTTTACGCCTGACTCTGCGTAATAAACCTTGCCTGGCATCTGAAACTTATAGGGACACGTTTTTAGGCGACTTGTGTGGAAAGCGCGTTGAAGTCTGAAGGACAAATGTCGGCCGATGGAAACCTCTGTGGTGGAATTAACGGTTCACATAGTACTGCCTCTTTTGCGTATTTAATATATATGCGGCGGCGTTCGCTAGGAAGTGACTTTGCATGAATACTAATACTCCATGAAGCGATGTGAATAACGGACGCGCGCAAAATAGCTCGGCGAACAACCGCCTGATAAAAAATGGAAGCTTCTTTTTCCTTGGCGCGTCGTCGCGCCTTTGTATGTACATAAACTTAAACGGGTTGTTCGGCACGCCCTCTCTTAAAGTAGCACGAAGAAAAAAAAACCTCCTTTGTGCAATCACAGTTAAAAGAAATAAAAAATGCATATGAGGATAGAAAGCTACGAACATTTCATACACCTCCAACTCTCTACTTTAAATAATCATCATCATTCTATCAAAACGTGAACCTTCAAAGACGAATACTTAGCAAACAACCTACACGGTACAGTTTGGTTATTACTAGAACACAGATAACTGCGTCTTAGTTTGTCGTGGTTCTTGTTTTATGCTGTGGCCTGTACTCAATCTCAAAATGAAGGCGTTTTAGTTTAACGTCATGGGCCTTGTGAAATCCCAGATACGTATAATCTGGGTAATTCGGGAAACTAAACGCAGGGCCCTTCGCATTACTTGATATGCAATTTCACTCTCTCGCGAACTGCCCGCGAATACGTGAACAAGCAAGAGCTCCGCAGGAGGCATCTTGATTCACCCACCTGCCTCTAGCGCTTATCGGATGGATGGAAAAGCTTTATCAATGGTCCTGTGGATCGAAGACCCGTGCTCAGGTATCCCATGTCGGAACGTCGATTCCAAGCCCGTCGGCTGCTTGACGGGCCTATTGCGTATACTGCCCAGAGCTGCGCAGGGTGGCTTCCCACCTTGCGGAGAGAAGATCGAGAATAATGTCTTTAGCTCTTAGCTTGTATTAGCGCGGTGCCGTACAAGAACGCAACGCATATGTATATATTGTCGCGAGAGGAAACGATAGACAGGAACTCGAAGTGGATGACTGTTTACTCAGCCACAGCAGCCATTCACTTTTTCGCTCTCTTCTGCCACCAAGACAGCATGCCATTAGCCTCCCCCCCCCCCCCCACCAAAAAAAAGAAGCATTGCATGAATGCCGCTGCTCCGAAAAACAACGAAAGGTAGCCAAAATGTCTGTGTCCATTGAGAAGAGAAAGGGCGAGGTGAAAAAAAAAGAAGCGAGAAAGATATTTACAATTTTCCTGAAAGCAAGTGCCACATCACAAAGTTCTTGACTTGAAGTCAACGCGAATAGTAACGCTTCATCCTGGAGACGTGAGCCACATCCGAGGAGCGTGGTCTACGAGAACGGTGCGATGTGTAGGCTGGGACTACTTCGTAGTTCACTTCCCCGAGGTGATGGAGAACTCGGTAGGGTCCGAGGTACTGACATAACAATTTTTCTGAGCGTCCACATTGACGTATAGGAGTCCCAACCCAGACTAGGTCATCGCGTTTGTATGTTACTGCTCTGTGGTGGTTCTTGTACAGGCGAGCATCTTGATTTTGCCGCGATAAGACGCGAAAGCGCGCCAGCTGCCGGGCGTCTTCGGCACGATCTGCGTCCGGGGTAATCGTGTCATGCAGAGGTGGTTGCAGCTTGGTGTCAAGCATTGTGGTGACATCGTGGCCGTAAACCTTACGAAAAGGAGCAAAGCCGGTGGTTTTCCGCAGAGCCGTATTGTAGGCAAATGTTATATACGGGAGGATTTCGTCCCAATTCTTTTGATCCTTGGCGGCATACATCGAAAGCATATATCTGCGATTGTTTTGTTAAGGCGTTCGGTTGACCCGTTTGTCTGCGGGCGGTACGCAGTTGCTGTTCGGTGCGTCGTGCCGCTCAGCAGCAGGATCTCTCGGAGCAACTGAGCCGTAAAAGCAGTACCACAATCTGTGATGACGACAGCGGGAGCACCGTGGCGGAGAACGATGTTCTTGATAAAAAAATCAGCCACATCGGAAGCAGTTGCTCGCTGGGTGGCTTGTGTTTCGCAGTATCTAGTCAAGTAGTCGGTGGCAACCACAATCCAGCGGTTACCAGCCGTGGACTTCGGAAATAGGCCGAGTACATCTATCCCGACCTTTTCAAAAGGTGCGTGTCGGGGTCGTAAAGGATGAAGAAGACCCGCTGGTTTCGTCGTTGGATTTTTGCGGCGCTGGCAAGCTCTGCATGTCTTGTCGTACTGCCGGATGGTTTGCGTAAGTTTCCGCCAGTAGTATTTGTCCTCGATCCGCGCCAGAGTACGCGCGAAGCCAAGATGCACTGACGATAACTCGTCGTGTCAAGCACGCAAAGTATCATCGCGGAACAACATGAACGACGAGAAGGTAAACAGTTTTCGTTGGATGAAAGTTTCGCTTGTAGAGGATGTCTTGGCGTAGACAGAAAGATGACAAATCACGCGCAAACTGACGGGGTGGGGGGGGGGGGGGTGGGGGGGTTGTGGATGACGTCTCTCAAGGTATTCGATCAGTGGTTGTAGTTCTCTGTCTTCGCGTTGCTGCTTAGCCACGTTTAATGATGCGAGAATAGCAAGGCAGCTGAAGTCTTCATCCTTGTCTTCTGCAGCGATATCGACGGGTGCGTGGGAAAGACAGTCAGCGTCGGAGTGTTTCTGGCCTGACTTGTGAACCATCGTTATCGAATTCTTGTAACCGAAGGCTTCGTCTTGCGAGACGGGCCGAAGGATCTTTCAGATTCGCTAGCCAGGAGAGAGAGTGGTGGCCACTGACGATTCGGAAGGGGCGTCCGTACAAGTAGGGCCTCAATTTCGTTATAGCTCATACAACCGCCAGACATTCTTGTTCAGTCGTCGAGTAAATCTTCTCCGCAGATGACAACGTGCGGGTAGCGTAGGCGATGACGCGTTCCACGTTATCTTGACATTGCACGAGAATAGCTCCGAGGCCAAGGTTGCTCGCGTCAGTGCGGACTTCTGTGTAGCTCCGAGGCCAAGGTTACTCGCGTCAGTGCGGACTTCTGTGTCTGCTTCGGTGTCGAAGTGACCAAGGATCGGCGCCTTTTTAGGCGTTTTTGAAGGTCGCGGAAAGCGTCGGATTGTTTGGGACCCCAGACGAAGGTGACGTCGTCCTTGACGAGTTGGTGTAGAGGGTCGGCGATTTTCGAAAAATTTGGCACGAAGCGGCAGTAATAAGCACAAAGGCCCAGAAAGCGGCCTACACCATGCTTTGTTCTCGGTATCGGGAACAAAGCAACTGCCATAGCCTTCTTAGGGTCATGGCCAAGGAATGTGACCAAGAAATATGAGTTCCTAATACCTAAAATAACAATTTTCCGGTTTCAGAGACAGGCCAGCAGTGCGAATAGCCAGAATACCCGTCTCAAGCCGCCTAATGTGCTGTGCAAAAGTTGTAGAAAAAACGACTAATATACATATATGCTTTTATACGTCTTATGTGTACCGCGCTAATAGAAGCTGTAGCTCATGGATGACAAACTCACCCGACTCATCACCATCACCGCTGATCGTGATGAGTATATATATATATATATATATATATATATATATATATATATATATATATATATATATATATATATATATATATATATACATAATGTTCCAACTAGCCCAATTTGAGCTACAACACTTCTGAATCGATAACTCGGTAGCCTCGCATTGAGAGAGCACGTGCCCAAGCGTAGCTGGTTTATAGTTACGTGTAATTTTATTTACGTCACAACTAATCAAACCTATTGTAAAGCTCAGCGAACATTCTGCGTCTTTTGTTCGGGCATTACTCCAGAAACCCCGGGCATAACTGCTACGTTCTTTTTCTCGTGTTTACTTTTGCTTTAGAGAACACAGCGTGTCCTACTTTTCAGCGTAGTAAACTGCATGCGGAAAAAGAGACTATAGGATGAATCATGAAAACGCAGAACTCTTTTTGCCGTTCCGCTACGGCTACTTGTCAGGAGCACTAAAGCACACACCGCCACTTTGCTCTTCAGTTTCGCTTGGCCACGCGGCTAAACGGGTGGGTTCGTGGAAAGCCTACCAACAATTTTTGCGCGGGACGTCGGGCATCACAAAACACGAGACACACGTGGGCCTATGGTGAACGACAGGCCCAGTTCCCAGCCAGGGAACCGCGCTCCAGTGCGCGCAATCGTGTAGGCGTGTTTGTTGTGACCGAGAAATAGAGAGAATCTCGCACTGCGCCGCATTGTTTAAAGATGGCCGCCGTGGGTCCACTATTCAGCAGTCACGCGCCACGACTGAAGAGGATAGCGTCACCGTGATTATCTTGTCTCCCTGACACAAGCAGCAGCGCGTAAGTGAGAGGTGCAGAGCGGTAACGCTTCCCCAAAACGCGACAGTTGTGTGACGTGCCATAGTTACATCTGCAGTGCGGCTTCAAGAGCTGTTGAATATATATATATATATAAGTATGAAAGTAGATGCGCTTTTACATATCAATTGATTATTTAGCCAAGGTTTAGACGGGAGCCCCGTATTTTGGCTTCCGTCGAAACGTCGGCTAAATAAACACTTGTCATGTGAAAGCGCATCTACTATTCATACATATAACCATGAAACTACACACACACACACACACACACACACACACACACACACACACACACACACACACACACACACACACACACACACACACACACACACACACACACACACACACACATATATATATATATATATATATATATATATATATATATATATATATATATATATATATATATATATATATATATATATATATATATATATATATATATATATATATATATATATATATATATATATATATATATATATATGCTGTCAGATTCTCATGTAAGTTCAATTTTAACAGTGTTTCAAGAGGAGCATTTTCGTGCGTGTGTCTACGAGGTGTCGAACGGCTTGCCAGTGCGCCAAATGTCGCAAAAGAGAATCACTCGGTTCGGAGACTGTTCAGTCAGAATGCATCGGCTGGGTGGGCCAATTTTGTCGTGTTTTATATCAATGGATTCTCCTCGCAGGAACTTCAATGTGGTTCTTAACGCTTCTCGATTCTGTAGGCAGGGCTTCCTTAATCGTGCAGAATTTTCGTTGGCGCTAAGGCTTTGCGCGTGGGCATACTAGCTTCCTGACCGTCGTCCGACAGACCTTTACGTGAGGGTCTTGTTGAAGAACAGTAATTTCTGGCGTTTATGTGTCAAATCTAGGATATAATTGCGTGGAAAGCCGTTCCGGTGGGCTGCGGGTTCTTTTATGCACTTGGGATTTTCTATCGTGCTCTGAAATCGCAAAGTACGTAGGCCTGCAGAGTTTCACTGCCATCGAAATGCAAGCGCCTTTCAATCGGCAATCTTTCAATCAGCAGTCTTTCAATCAACAGTCAATCAATTTCAATGCAACAGTTTTCAATCGGCAGTCGAGCACGGATACCACTACCCGACTGCGGCGCCTGCATTGCTAAATCGATGTTGTTTGACGGTGGAGGGTGGTATTCAACACAGCTCTAGAGGCCTGGAAGACTATATAGTGGGCAACTAGAGAAAATAAAATTACCCGAATTGTAGCAACACGCCTGCGTAAGCTTAGGAACGTTCAATGTAAATGTTTGAAGAAAGTGGTTTGCTCATAGGTACAGGTTGCAACGAAGGCGGGGAAGCTCTCTTAACTTGTTAGTTTCGCCTTCTGTGAATTTAAGGCGGTGGATTCGCGCCATGACCACAACAGAGTTAAATGTGCTCAACTGGTAAGGTTCTATGTCCTGACAAACTCGCGCGATCTATTGCTTTCCTTGGTGCGAAAACGTACATCTTTCCGCTGACAGCGCATACCGTTATGTTCTTTTCCACTCTTTGTATAATGACCCACAAGGGCCTTACGCGTACATTGGCACATCGCTGCCAGGAAATATTGTGTTTTTTTTTCTTCTCGGTCAAGGCCGTTCGAGTTTGTTGCAATGGCATCGCGACTGTCCCGCGCATCGCGGTTATTGTCGGCCTTCTGAAATCTCTGGGAAAAAACGTGGCATTGTCTTCGCAGTCGTCTTGACAAACAATAGGTGCATAAGTGAACGAACCTCTTTCTCTTGCCGATGCCGCAACACCTCAACTTTCACGCACGTCTCCGCACTGACTCCGGAGGTCGTGAGTATTTAAGTTATCGCACCCATCCATGCATGCCGCATTTTATGCATGCTAGATAGGAGACTTGCTGCAAAGAAATGTTTCCCTTCACCGCTATGTTACCGTTATTTTGAGGGAGTGAGGTATTGGGCGCTCACAAGACATAACAGGGTTAAGGAGGATAGATTCAGTAGTTTAACGAAAATTACCACATTCGTTATAGGGTTACCACCTCTTCACTGACGCGAGTCGGGACGCGAGGGGGGGGGGGGGTGCACTTATTCAGAGACCCAATGCAATTAACTTTCTTACTGTAGCGGAATCTTCGAGAGAAATTTACGGCGTCCTTTTTGCTACGGCTTCTTGAAGCGGTATACTTCAGCTGGCTACCTAACGTTTGCAACACTTGCTCATTTTGAAGAATGTACTCGTAAAAGTTGTCGCAGCTCGCGTAGATCATGTAAAGGGGCTGAAGCTCTCTGCGGCCACCGCTGGCCACCGCAAGGTTATGCTTCATGCGACATTCGTGTTCCATGCGTATAGCGCGTGACGTCCGTTGTGCGTGCGTTGAATTGCACAGAAATTTCCAATTTGATGGTCTGGAACGAATCCGGGTCATCCAGCTGTCCCGACAGGGACGATGAGAGACTTGAGACGCTTAAAAAAAGCGGGACAGACTCGCGAAGTCTGGGACGCTTGGCAAGCCTGCGTTCGTAAGTCTAGCTAGGTAGAGCTGGGAGCGGAACGGTGGAAACACAGTGTGCCAATTGTTTGAACGAGCATGCCTCTTTCTCGTCACTGCTGCAGCACCTCGGCTTGCGCGCAGGACTACTCGCTGACTCCGGTGGTCGCATGTGTTTATCTTCTAACGCCCATCCGTGACGCTTTGTTACGCATTCTATAGGACGGAGAACGCTGCATCCGACGTACACGGCTCTATGGCGGCGTCCTCGTTATCTTGAGACAGTGGCGAGTAGTGTCTCACAAGATGGAACAACAAAGTTTAGGTGAATTAATTCCGCAGTTTAGCGAAAGCTCTCAAGTTTTCAAATCCAAAGTGTAGAACTGGGAGCCGAAGGTGGGAAACACTGCAGTGTGCGCGAATTGTTTGAGCGAACAGGAACACACGCCTTTCTGAGGCACGTATTCCTGTTCTCGTTTAACCTACTTGGGCGTTCATGTGCGATTGAATAATAATAATAATAATAATAATAATAATAATAATAATAATAATAATAATAATAATAATAATAATAATAATAATAATAATAATAATAATAATAATAATAATAATAATAATAATAATAATAATAATAATAATAATAATAATAATTGTAGTATAGCGTCCCAAACCACGATATGATTATGAGAGGCGTTACAGTGGAGGGTTCTGGCCATTTCAACCTTCTGGTGTTTTTTCATGTGCAGTAACATCGCACAGTGCACGCGCCCCAATCATTTAGCCTCCAGTGAAATGCGACTGCAGTATTGAACTTGGGGTTTCCGTGTCACCAGCCGACCACCGTAACCAAATTACTATACTGCTGAGGCGGACGAGTAATTGAGTGAGTGAGTGAGTGTCAGTGAGTGGGTGAATGGGCGAGCGAAAATGAAAACATAAAGGTACTTGCTTTGATGAATAGCGATGACGACTGCCGGATCATACATCTGGCGCACCATTTCAATCGGTCATGATGAAGAATGAGGCAATAATGCCTACACTGTGTGCGAGAGGTATGAAAGAAGCACAGAACATACGACAACACGCAACACACTAAAGAATTTCAACGCGGTGCACGAGTTATCTCTGAGAAAGCTTAAAAAGTTCAAAATGTGTCTCTAAGCCGGTGCTTCCGACTACAGTTCTTTGACTAGTGGGGCTAGCATTTAATGCGGAAAGTGTGCAATTTTCCTTATAGCGGCTCTGGGACGTATGGATTCAGATACGCACTCAGGTAGCAAAAATAAATTGAGCAGAGGCATCTTGCGGCATACTAACCAATGATTGAAATTAATGCAAACTTTGGGAAACACTACTTGCAATTTTACCGCTTATACGTAAATGAAAAATCCCGCATCCGGCGGTAACAAGTGTGAAAAAGTACGGGAGAGGTTAAAATGTACGCTTCACAAGAGAAAACAGCGTCCGTGACGAAGCGTCGTGAGAACGACACGCTCCGTAAAACACCCTTCGCGTGTTTCCTCGCGCAGCTTTCAGCCTCCCACGTACGTTGCACATCACGTAACAACGCACGTGCCGAGTGTTCGCCGTTTCTATGCCAGAGCTTCTCAGATGTAATCAGACGCAAGACTCCTCGTAGATACCCTGTTTCAAGGAAACACAAGCACTGCGTCTGCCTGTAACGGCTGGGACGCTCACATACTTCTATAAGCGATGACGCTAACTATACAAGTCCACTTTCTGAGCACATAAGACAGATTAGGATGTGTCCTCCTCGGTCGTGTAGTGGTTGCGCTGTAAGACCGAGGAACTTAACCGAAAGTGAGGGGTTCGATCTCGGTCACGGGTTGTTTAGTTAGATTTAGGTGAAATGGTAGAGTCCGTGTATTGTGCGATGTCAGCGCACGTTATAGAACACCACTTGTTCGCAATTTTCGGAGCCGTACGCTACGGCGTGCTTCAATCAATCATATCGGGATTTTTGCACGCAAAAACCGATATACCTTTATTACAGATGACAGTCTTTCTTGGGGACCTTTAGAAAAATTTTGGTCTGTCTGTCACTCTGTCTGTCTGTACATTTGTCTGTCCGGCCTTAATGATACCTCGTAGGGCACAAAACGGCCGACCCCATCCGCGGCGCCCACCAATATTGCTCAAGTTTCAGCGTTTATAGTTGTGCGATTGTGAATTAAAAAGCAATTATTGCGCATATCTGAGGCGCCATGACAACACGTTGATGTTTTGCATGTGCGCCTTTATACTAGAAGAGGCACACACAAGTAACTCTAAGGACTGTAGTGTTTATCGCGCTGTGCTGACAGTGCAACGCGATGCTCCAAAAGGTACGTGTTTTCAACGCTTCGCTGAAACGACACGGTGGTGGCACCTGCCCGGCGCTTTGCGTTCTACTCATTATCACCTCCGAGACATGCGCGCATCTTTCTCCGAGGGTGCGCATGTTTTTGCTTTCGAAGATAACTGCCAGATGGCGCTCGTGTCAACCGTGCCTCGATGCGCTCGTTTGCCACCGATACACGCTCAAGGAGCTCTAACGCAGCGCCTCCAGAATGCCATCCACCGATTTTCTCGCGCAGAACATCAAATAAGCGTTTTGGTCACTCTCTCCAGACGCGAGACTATCGTCTTTCGACGACATTTGCATGTAATATGTAGATTCGGGGACAATTTTCATAATAGTGTCTTGGTACGCACTGACAGTAAAGGCAAATGAGTGGCATCAAGACTCAGGGTGTTTAGACTTGAACTGTTACATAGAGATAGCAGCGGTTTTTGTTCTGTAGCGTATACGTCTAGAACATGAGCGCGCGCGTGTTCTAGACGTACGCTAAATATATACGACTTCTTTTCTGGTAGTCTTGAATCCAGACTGTGGAGTATGGCTTCCACACCACGTCGTTGAGTCTGATAGGTCAATTGCGCAGTGGCATAGATTGTGCTCAAGCGTCTCTTCAGAGCTGTATAGCGTAGAGTGGAACACTAAGCCCGTGACCCCCCCCCCCCCCCCCGAAAAAAATTTTTCTGCCTACAATATATATATATACTGCTCATAAAAATGTACGGAACTCTATAGCCATACATTGGTTCGTTCTGAAGGTCAACATTCGGCCTGGAATGGTTCACCAATAGACCCGTTTTCTGATACAGGCTTGGCGTACATACGTACACATATTTGCTGGATTATAAAGATGTTGCATAATGCTGCCTTTGCTTCTCGGCTGACTACCCCGTTTTGGTTGGGCAGCTCTGACACCGATTAGTTCCGCAAGCGCCTGTCAGCCGCTTCGGCCTCCGCGTACGGCCTGCCTAGAAATTAAAGTCAGGTTTAGCTCTGCCGCCTTCTTTGTTTGCCGAAGCAGCTTCCTATACGGCACGAAAGAAGTAGAACGTAGCGGTTGCGTACGCGAGGACGGTGCCTTACACACACGCGAGACAAGTCAGCCACTTCCGCGACTACGCTTCAAAACTCGTGCAATGAATGTTTTGGTGCAGTGCATCCTGGTCTTTTAAATTTAATTTTGCATTCATTTCGTGCCACATTATGTGGATCAGCGTATCCGGTCCTATGTCAAACGTATGCGACATTTCTTTCGGGGATCATGGCAGTTGCGTTCGATGCGTGGTGATTGGGAGACGATTTGCAAGTGTCCATTGTCTGCACTGTAGATGTCTTCATTAACTCTTCAGCAGTGGCGTAGCCAAGGGGAGTATGGAGGGATTTCGACCCTTGTCTGAAATTTTAAGTTGGCTTGTGTGTATGTACGCGCACTCATACAAACACACGCACAAACATGAATAAAGTGGAGTGGTTTATCTGGAAGTATGTTCCTTTTACTAGTAAAGAATCATAATAAGATGAAATAATGTAGGTATTCCCTCTTTTTGCAATGTAAGCACAAGTGATGGCACCAGACCAGACCTGTGTTGGTAACTGTTCAGTGTGGGGCTCGGCATCGTATTCTGATGACTGATATTTTTGCTCTTATACGGGGGGAACCATCGATTTTAACGTCATAGTGGTAAAGAACTCGTTTCACAGCGATTCCCGTGTCAGCGTCGGCGTCGTAGGTTGTAAGCGAAAAATTATCATCTTATGCGTGACCGAAAAATTGACAACTATATGCGAATAAAATGAACAGTTGAAATAACTTCCTCTGCTTGGAAATGCAGTGAAAGCAGCTTTCATGCTTCACGAACACACGCGTCCTAGATACATGCTTCTTAATGCAACACGAAATATTGCTGTAATAATGTGTGGTACAAGCGTCCATTGCCCACGGGCGTTAGAATATGTGATTATCATAATGGCTCCATGGTTGAAAGCTGGTACCCCTCTACAAAAGATACACACGCTGGTGCGCCTTTTCCCTTAAGGCCACGTAGTGGGTGCATAGCACATTCGAAAAGGTTTCATGCACAAAGTGTTTGAAGTACGCACTTAGAACAGGATGTAAATATCGCGTTCAACTCCTAAAGGCGAAGCTTTAGGGTCCCCTATTTTTTTTTCAATAATAATTGAGATGGGGAAACTCAGATGGTGGCAAGGTACGCTCAGTGAATTATGCGACTGGGCAATCATGTCGCAGATACTAACGCCAATGTCGGCAATATAGATATTACGGAACCATCATGTGATGCTACTGCAACTTCATCCGCATATTCATCCAGAGTTACGACTTTGTGCGCTGGCAGTCACATCAATCGATTAGGACGAATATATCTTGTAATAATGAAATGAAATACTGCTAATATATTCGAAAAAATTGGTGCAGTTAAAAAAGTCCACACAGACATGCTGTTATGTCTGTCAGAATGACGGCTTCTGATATTGACGTAAATAGCGATAATTAACGTAAAGGTAAAACAGTTGCAAGTAATTCCGCTTGATAAATAAGGTTAAAGACGGGTGAACGAAATGAAAAAGACAAGTTGAAAGATACTGTTTGTTTGTTTGTTTGTTTGTTTGTTTGTTTGTTTGTACCCTCTAATCCATGGCTCATACCCACTCTGGGGGATTGGCCAAGAGAACATATAGTGTCATATGGACGATGAAACTTCCACCTCTGCCTTTTCTTCACCTACTGAAGCATCGGTTGCAATCACTGTAGCCGTTTCTAAATGTGACAAATGTCCATCCAAAATACAATTTAAGCATCTATTGTGCAATTTTTTACGATTATTGGGAAATATATAACCAAATTCTATTGTGTTCGTTTGTACAGATCTGTTTAAGATTAGTGCTTCACTTGTCATGCTTTCTATAGTTTCTGTGTGAAAACTACTCGCGGACACCGTGACCTTGACCACCGATGGCTGAAAAGTGACGTCGGTTGACTTATAAAAATAGACTGTGACCTGGTGATGCTTATATCTTTAGGAATGTGAGTACCGTTAGAACCTGAAACCCAGTAAGAGGAGAATCCAGGCGTGCTTTTATGTATGAGAATTCAGTCGTGCTTCCATGTATGAAGTATTACTTACGACAAATTCAGAACATGTCACGGGTAATTCCTAAGTACCTAAGTATTCATCGTGTTCCATGGCACGTGCAGCGAAAGTGTGATGCCATCGCGCTCGAGGCAGGACTGGCAGGAGCTTTCCGTGTCGCAATTAGCACCGAGCACTTGTCGTGCCTTGCGTTGTGCTGGTGACACTTGAAGCGAATCGTTGACGAGTGCATCACATGCACATATTGGGTGGTGTGTGTGGGAGGCGCGCAGCAAACCCTCAAGGGCGCCCGTCCAATTAGATGGCGAGCGAAAGGGCTCGAAGCTCACTCGCACCGAGTGATCGAAGAAGACGACGACGACTTGGTTTTTTACACGTTGCTCGACGATGTGGTCCTGGTCTCTTAACCTGTTGCGCGCGTCCATCGGCATTGCCGAGAACGTCGCATGCACCGGCAGAGCGAGGATCTCCCTGACACGGGCGGCCGCGCAGGTAGGTCGCACGTATACGTCGCGTCCCGATACTTCAACACCGACGCCGGTTGTCAACGATACCGAGGCGCTCTATAGCGTCTAGCTATCGGTCGGCGCTTGCTGAAGTGGCATGGCGCCTTCAAGAAAGCGCCTGTGTACACGTGATTCGACCTGACGGGCGTGGAACGAAGCAGAAACGAGGGAGCATTAGGTCATGCGGTGGACGCCCGCCATATTGGGCTATCGTCATCATCACGTCCACTGCAGGGCAAAGGCCTCTACCATCATACGCCAATCTTGTACTTTTTGCTGCTGCGTTATACCTGCGAACTTTTTAATCTCACCGGCCCACCTAACTTTCTGTCTCCCCTCGTCCTTTTGCTTCCTCCAATCCAGTCAGTTACCCTTAATGAACAGCGGTTGTCTTTCCTTCGCGCTGCGTGCCCTGCCCATGATCACTTCTTGATTCCGACTATGATGCCCTCAACATCCGTTTGATCCCTGACCCATTCTGCTCTCTTCCTATCTCTTAAGGGTGATTAATATGTGAGATTTAACGTCCCAAAATCACCATATGATTGTGAGAGACACCGTATACTGGAGGGCTCCGGAAATTTCGGCCACCTGGGGTTCCTTAACGCGCACCCAAATCTGAGCACAGGAGCTTACAGCAGTTTCGCCTCCATCAAAATGCAGCCGCCGCCGCTGACATTCAATGCAGCGACCTGTGGATCAGCACTTTAGCCACTAGACCACTACGGCGGGGCTGTTTCTTAAGGTTACACTGATCATTTTCCTTTCCATCGCTCGCTGCGTTGTCCTCAATTTAAGCTGAACCTTTTTTGAAAGCGTCCAGGTTTCTGCTCCATAGGTAAGTACCGGCAAGTTGCAGCTGTTGTATATCTTCCTCTTAAGCCTTAGTGGTAGATTACCATTCATGATTTGAGAATGCTTGCCGAATGTGATCCACCCCATCTTTATTCTTGTTATATCACTCTCATGGTTCGGCTCCGTGGTTACTACCTGTCCTAAGTAGACATGTTCCTTTACAACTTCCTGCGTCTCTCCACATATATCGTAAAGCGCTGTTTTTTTGCCGAGACTGTTGCATATTACTTTAGTTTTATGCATATTCGTTTTGAGACCTACTCTTCTGCTTTCCGTGTCCAGTTTAGTAATCATGAGCTGTAATTTGGCGCTCGACTTACTCATCAAGACAATGTCATCATTGAATCACAGGTTACTAAGATACTTCCCATTGACTCTTATCCATAACTCTTCCCAGTCTAGGGCCTTGAAAACCTCCTGTAAACACACGACGAATAGCATTGGGGGGGAGAGATCGTGTCTCCCAGCCTTACACCCTTCTTTATTGTGATCTTGTCACTTTCTTTGCGGAGAATTATGGTGACTGTGGATCCGCTGTATATTTTTTCTAGTATGTTTATGTAGGGTTTGTCGGTGCCCAGAGGCTGATTCCGTAGCGCTGGCATCACTGCTGATATCTCGGTTGAGTCAAACGCCTTCTCGTAACCTATGAAGGCTGGGTATAGTGGTTGTTTGTATTCCGCGCATTTGTCTATCACCTGATTGACAGTATAATTGTGGTCTATTGTGGAGTAGACTGCACGAAATCCTGCTTAGTCCTTTGGTTGATTAAACTCTAATGTCGCCCTTGATTATATTAGAGAATATTTTTGTAAATAGTTTGTAGCTCCTCTGCAAACTATTTACAAAAGAAATGGTGGCCCAACACGTGGTCAAAGCGTCAGAGAGCGCCTTAGGTCTCAACCATGGTGCAAAAAAATTTCTTTTGTTACACCATGTTCTCAACATGAAGACTCTGTCACTTCAAGGTATATGAAAGCTACAATGCACGGTTGTTCAGCCAGCATGGGAATGATCGGTAACACACTGATTTGTCTGATCCTCGTTCTTTCGTCTCCGCTTGGCTCCGTGTGGTCTGAATCCCCTTAGCCACAAGACGAAGTTCTGCAAAGGTTTAGCCATCACGCTTCACCATCTTGACCTTTTTTGGCTCACAAATCAAAATGCGCTCACGAAGTTAACAATGGACTGTTCTTCTATGAAAAACAAAACCAAAAAAAGCGATAAACAAATGCACAAGTGTGTTCGAAGGCCGCAGACATAGACAAATTCCTGTACTGCCCATCATTGTCATGGTCGCTCAATTATCGCAGCGCCAGAGTTCCGTCTAGTTGATTTCAGGAAACATTATTGGTCTTAGTACTAGCGTTGGGGTTCTGTTTTTGAAGCTCTTCCACGAACCTGGCGGTCTGCGCCGAACAAGTAAAACAAGCGCGCTTCGACTGAATGCTACCGGGCGTCATACTCTGAAGTCTCGTCAAGCCTGACTTTTCGCGTGATTTTGACGCAAGAAGTCACGTGTTGGGCTGACTGTGCTGGCTTCAAAACAGCTTTGTTTGCCAAGGCTACCTGCGTGGCGTAGTGCTGCCTCCTTTTTTTTTTCTTTTCCCCATAACGAAGACAACGCAGTAACACTGCGCTGGCTCTACATCGATGAGTAGTCGGCGAGCGCGTTCCTGCTCCGTGACTGTGTTATTTTAAAGTAAAAACAAATTGGTGACAACCGTGATCCTCGACATCGACGTCTGGCACTGGCACATTCGCATGTCGGTGTTCGTGTGCCCCGAAACATTCTTTGAGGTGACACTGATTTTCGACGCGCTGCCGAAGCGGGTCCCGAGTGCCACATAGAAAAAAAATTGCCCGCAGCTTCCCTCGGGGGAACACTGAGGAGGATGCGGAGCATATAATTGGTTAACGGGGTGTTAAAGTGCGACTTACTTGGGTCGATGGCTAAATTGGTTAACGTGGTTGTGAAATGGGGTGTTAAATTGCGACTTACTTGGGTCGATGGCTAAATTGGTTAACGTGGTTGTAGGAGGGGGTGTTAAATGAGTGAACACGTACACACGTATGCGAAAGGGCAGCGCTGGTCGAAGGGACGTCGATCATTGTGTTTGTGGATTCGTTGGAATTCATTTCACCGCGACCTTGGACGTCGACGCGCCGTACAAACCAACCGACGAGCGGCAACTGAGCGAGCGAGCGCCGACCTTGAGTATATATACAGCTCGACGGCGCATGCACTGTCAGCTGTTGAATGTTCTCGAAGCGCGACGCCACATGCGCGTCCACTGGAGAATCAGGAGAATTGTAGATGTCGAACGCGGTGTGTAGAGGAGGAAGGGTGCACAGATGGTGGAGGAGTGAAGCACGCGCGGTGTGTAGAGGAGGAAGGGATGCACAGATGGTGGAAGAGTGGGCGACGGCGCGACGGCGCATGCGCGCGCGTCAGCTGTCGAATGTTCGAGAAGCGGTGCGGACGGCGCACTACAAGGCGCGAGTATAAGATGCTTCCGCATCTAAAAAAATCGTGTGGTTGAGATCTGCTCCGCCAGGTGCCGGAATGACTTCAGCTATTTTAATGCAGCGATTCGAAGACTTTTCATTAATAGTATTAGTAGTTACTTGGCCATTAAGTAAACCTATGCACCGTTATGATATATTCATCCATTAAAGCTATTAACTTGAACCTGGACCATCGATTTCGCACTAACTTTCTGAATATTTGGAAAATCGGAAGCATGTGCTCGACAAGAAGTGCTTGGAAGAAAAAGAAACGTGTCACTAGATGTTCTTGCCATCACAAACACAATCAAGACAGTTTAAGAACAGTAGCCGAGCTCTATGTTGTAATACAACGAGGAAAGGATGCTCAGCTGTCGTGCGCCGTGTGTTCTGACAAAAATGCGCAGGACGTCATAGAATGGGAGATAGACGAGATGTGCTTGGTGTCTAACGTGACTTGTGACTTCGAACAACCCACGTAGCTGACTATTCATCATTTGGAGCTTTCGTGGCATATCTTCTATTGCTGCTTGAGAAGTTGTCTAGGTGTTCAAGAATGAATCCCAATAAATGTGACGCCTTAATTTAAGTACTGAGACTAAAGAAAGGTTCCTTTTACTAAACAGAGCCGCAACTACTCCGCCGCGTTACGTATTCTGTACAGTAAACAGTGGCAGCTCAGTAAAAGGGTTACCTGAACTTAATAGTGATCACCATCGTATGACCTCGCGAAAAGTCTAAACACCCTACCTTACGTCTGGAAACCAGTGGTGCTATTACACTCATTTTCAAATTACGTCATGACGTCATGATCTGCCATTCATAAACTCCGATTGGTCCAGAGTGCTGCTATGGCGTCTCTCCGTGGCCTAAAATGCCGCCATCATGCATTCTGACACTTGGCAGTAATTGACATTGTCCAAAATAGCACCCCAGAACAGCAGCGTGCCAACGGCTTCGAAAAACCCTTCACGCATCTCGGTCTTCGACGCCTGAACACGAAGCCCGCATTAAGTGCCTTCACTGCATGGTAAGCATTTTATAAATATTACCCGGATAAAATCAACGGGCGCAATGCATCGAGCGCCACCGGGCTCGGTGGCGCTGACCTCAGTCCAAGCGAGCCGAGGCTAGCTCACTCTACCGAGGCCACGCGTCAGAGAGTTCGACTTAAAGGTGCTGACGGCTTATATTTGTACTTCTACACGTTTTCTCTACATACGCCGGTTTTCAAACACACTGCAAGTTTCCGCAAAGCTCTTTAAAGTTGCGCTACCACGTATATCACAGTGTTCTTTACAATATCGAATGAGCACAGGTCTCGCGTGCAGTACATGAAGTCCCTGCTGCGGATGACTCGCACAACAGGTCGCACGTAAAGCCGGCACGACTACTGACGTCGACGAAGATGGAAGAAAACCCGCATCAACCACTGCTATGAATTTTGGCAGGGCTGAAGTAGAATAAGCAGCTGCAAGAACAAAACGAACCAGTTGCGAAGATATAAACGCCACGGTGCGTACGGATAGGATGGTTAGACTCGCAGAAACGTTTTCAAAATGGCGCCATGCTGGCTTTTGGCGAAGCAGGATGTGGAGAGTACGTACATCTGCACGTGTATTTCCTGTTTGTTAAACACATGGCCTGAGTGTATTATGCAGTGAAAGAACTTTTTTTATTATTCATAAAGTTCATTACTGTGCCTACTACGGCTCTTTTGTGTTTGCAGTTTTTTTCTATAACTACAGATTACCATGGGGACGTGAGTACTCCCTTCCGCCGCTAACGAAGATGGTCGAACTTCCTTTGCGAAAAGCTCCGCTTAACTTCTATGGCGTAAGGGAGACAGTGTGACACGGACCGCATTAGCGTTGTCGTGAAGACGAGAGAGGTCAACGGAGTTCACTGGTGCCCTTGCGACAGGGGTGTCAATCGCTGAGTCGTTTTTATAGGTTTAGATTCAGCTCACCCATAGCAGTACACACGGTGGTTTAGACGTTACATACGCCATAAAGCCACGATAGTACGGTAAGAGATGCCGTAGTGGGGGACTCCGGATTAAATTTGACCTCCGGGGGTTATTTAATCTGCACCTACATTTAAGTACGCCAGCCTCTAGCCTTCCACTTCATCGAAATGCGGCCGCCGTGGCCGGGATTGGTTGGCGCGACCTTTGGGTCATCCATCGAGCACCATATCCAGTAGACCACAGTGGCGAATTGCGCCCATATGTGGTTCACTATATCATATGGCATACACAGAACTGAGGAATTCGTACAATTTTCTGCCCTCAAAATCGTGGTCAACTGCGAAGGCAGTGGCATTTCGTACGAAAACTTCGGCGCGGTATTATACTCGCAAAGCCCCGCATAACGGGTATATAGGAGGCGATGAGGTGGAATTGGGTGGCATGCACGGCCGGGGCGCCGAGTGCGATTGCGAGTGGAGCGTCTGGGGAGGGGAGCGGCGCCTTTGTGGTGGAATCGCCGGGCCGTGCATGCTTCGGCGGTGGATGGTGCCTGGACGATGAGGTGCGGGAGCAACAGAGGGAAGGCCCTGTAAGTTTGCGCGTGTACTTGTTGTACGAAGCCCGGTCACCGTCACGCACTGATACGCCGTACAAGGCGGTATTTGGTGCCGCGATGCTAGGGAGGAGATCCGCAGAACCACGAACCGAGACGCGCGCCGCTTGCTTGAAACGGGCGCTGATCTTGGAGGGAAGGAAGGCTGTCACACCGCACGCTGTCACGGCAACAGATCTTTAAGTTAACGCGTACCCTACTATTGGAAAGTACTGATCCCATTACGAACAGCCTAGGTTTCGTTTGTAAATTAGTTGATGCTAGTATTTGTGACTTCGCCAGCCAATAGCACAATATTGTCACGTGGGCGTGACGTTTACCACAGTCGGCGTCGTCAGGACGAAACACTTCATTTGGGCGAACCTGTATCCAGAAAACAAAACTCATTTCGTCATGGGGGCCACGTGATCATTACGAGGAACGCCGTGATGGAGGGCTCTGGAGATTTCGACCATCTGGTGTTCCTTGACGTGCACTGTACAAGGGCCTCAAATTTCACCTCTAATCGAAATGCGATTGCCGCAGCCCCGGTCGAACTGGTGACCGTCGTATCAGGAGCCGAGCATTGTAAACTCTACGCAGCCATGACTCACAATGAAAACACGTTAATGTCTTCGCTCTTCTCCTACTTGATCTCCGTTTACAAACTGCGGTCGCTACAGACTTTCAGAATCTTGTAGTTCGCAATCTTTCGTCTACCTTTTACACAAGTATACCGTACAGCGGTGTCGCGGTCACCGTCTCAA